>NW_015646445.1:1602688-1616727 GCF_001515625.1 Sinocyclocheilus rhinocerous | reverse complement strand
TCACTCTCATTTATAATCGCAGCATCGTCTGATAAAATCAGCATGCATCTACACTAAAGTCGCGCTCGTGTGTGTGAGACGCGGGAGCTGATGGCAGGGGGCGGTGGATATTTGTGGCGGTCAATGTGGATATTGTGGATGAGTTCTTCTGTGTCATCATGTTCTATTAGTTCTACAGCTTCAGTTTCGGAACTTTCATGCTTAGTAACACATACAGCTGTTCCCTCACCACAGTGCAACAGTGAAAAGAGACCCCTTTCAAACGGTGTCGCGTTCCGAACGTTGTTTAAGTGACATACACCGGTATTGCGGTATTTTAAAAATTCATATCATAACAAAAATAAACACTGGTATTCGGTATGAACCGGTATACCGCCCAGCACTACTCAGAAGCCAGATTTATAACCAAAATGCATAGTAAGACAAGACAATCAAAATATCTGAGTTGGAACCTAGAAATTATGAAAAATATTTTAAAAATGTATTTCAATACAGTGCCAATTATGTAATACATTAATTTGGGAGCAATTATTGATATTGCCATTTCAAATTCCACTGAATTTCATTTATTCCTCTAAATGACTAGAGCCAGAGAAATTACATTATCTATAGTACCAGCACACTGTATCAGAACAATGTCGGGGCGGTTGTACTTTTTATTGATGTATGGCAAACGGGACACCTACACAGCCTCAACCCTACAGGGGGTTCCTGCATGGTGTGATAAGCCAAATATATACTGCCTAAACTTGTCTTTGAACACTACATTGAAGCTTCATCTAAGTGTCATGTGGGTTTGCTGTGAGGCACACTGATGTGATGTGATTCTTTTACTTCATTTACACATTTTGCAAATAAACGTTTTTTTTTTTTTTGCATTTAAAAGTTAAACCAAAAAGACAATTCTGTCCTCATTTACTCACCTCATGTTATTTCTTGTTTTCTGAAGAACATAAAAGAAGACACATTAGGAACAATATTGGACCTAACTGATGTTGTTGTAAATTGTTAAAAACGATTTTCACAAAAAAAAAAAAAAAAAAAAAAAAAAACATTACGGAGCATTTTCATTCGTGAAAGTCACACAGGTTTAAAAACGTGGGTGAGTAAATTAGACAGAAATTTTAAACCTATTTCAAAAAATGTAGAAACTTTTTAAAAGTCAATGATGTAATTTAGCAAACAATGTGCTGTCTTTATAATATCACATTTATACATTTATTACATCATATTTGGGAATCTTTAGCATCAAAAGTTTTGAAAACCATTCAGTTTTGGGTCAGTGAGATATAATAAATACCTTTATTCAGCAAGGATCCATTAAACTGATCAAAAGTGGAAGTAATAGCACATTACTATTAATATTTACATAAATACATAAATACTTCTATTGTCAAATAAATGCTGTTTTAAAAATAGATAATTATTAAGCAGCACAACTGTTTTCAACATTGATAATAATAAGAAATGTTTCTTGGGCACCAACTTGATATATTACAATGATTTCTGAAGAATGATGTGACACTGAAGACTGGAGTAATGATGCTGAAAATTAAAGGAAAATGTATTCAAAGAAAAAACATGTTTACGTTAATAATATTGCACAATATTACTGTTTTTACTTTATTTTTGATCAAATAAATGCAGCCTTGGTGAGCAGTAGAGACTTCTTTTAAAAACATTAAAAGATCTTATCCTAACCCAACGTTTTGATTGGTAATGTAGTCTTCTCTGTTTACATCACTTCCAAGGTAGGAATCTGTTCAGTCTACTGCATCTGTGTTTGCGGAGATAAACCGAACTACAGCTGTAGAAATTAAGCACACTTTAACATTAATGCTCACGGTAGATCTGCTGCCTAATCAGGGGGCTAATTGCACATTCTCATAGCTCTGCATTTTTAATAGCATTCAGATAAAGGGTCTTTTCACAATAATCCAGCATTTCTAAACAACTGTGTCAGAGATGACCCACTGTCTGTCCCTGAATGGCTCTTTGCATTTTGCTTTTCACTGTTAAATGCACTTGTTAAGTTTGTTCAAATGGTAAATGGCATTACACTTCCTGCACTGATTACCTTAATCTATGCTGTCGTAGTTTACTGTACTGTGTAGCTTTGTACATTGGAAATTAATTTGACTCCTGTGACTCACCAATGGATGCTCTGCATTGAATGGGTGCCGTCAGAATGAGAGTCCAAACAGCTGATAAAAACATCACAATAATCCACAGGTAATCCACACCACTCCTGTCCATCAATTAACTTCTTCTTAAGTGAAAAGTTGTGTTTATAATAAACAAATCCTTCAATACATTATTAACTTCAAAGTGTTGCTTCCGGCTGAGAAATATGCACAGATAGGAGTTGTGTGGATTATTGTGATGTTTTTATCAGCTGTTTGGACTCTCATTCTGATGGCACCCATTTACTAAAGAGGATCCACTGGTAAGCAAGTGATGTAATGCTAAATTTATTCAAATCTGTTCCAATGAAGAAACAAACTCATCTACATTTTGGATGGCCTGAGGGTGAGTACATTTTCAACTAATTTTCAACTATACTCAAACTCATCACATGTACAAACTGGCCATGAACTTGTCTGTAAATCCACAGTAAACGAGAGACTATATAAGAATATTTATGCTACTGAGAAAAAAAAATCTAAATTCTAAATGACTGAGAAAAAAATATTTAAATTGCATGTATACACAGACATCATGCCCATTCAAGCTAGAGTGGAATGTGCTTGCAATTTAAAAAATAAAAAGTTTGTTTGTTTATTTATTTACTTTAATGATTACTGTAGGTTAAAAAAAAGTTTTCGTCTAGAACGATGTGGTAAAGATCATCCATTCATGTCTAAATATTGTCCATTCAGTCAGGTCACACCTTCTTGTATATACTGCACGCAATACAATGCATAGCGATCACTGGCTGTCAAGTTGAACTGCAATTTTGCCAGGCCCACCACTGATGTCCCCTCATCTGTCCATCTCCAACCAGAATCATTGTGTGTGATAATGTTTTATATGTTCTCTGGGAAATTATTCATCAAAGTAATGGTCATACAAACATTCACAGCATATTTGCTATGATCTCTCAAGGGACGAGGGCACCATCAACAACCAAACAATTACTGTTTTCTTATAAAACTTGCTGTGTCCTAGAAATGCAATTGGACCTTGGCATAATCCTCTGGGTCTCATTCTCAGGACAATAAACAACAGAAAAATGGACAATTACCTCAAATCACCATTGGAAGCAAAAACGGCGACAGAAATATGAAAACCTCAAGGGAAAACCAATTCCAGTCTCAATATCACATACAATTGGCGAGTGCCTCGCACTATTGCATAAGTTTCATGTGCATCAGATAAATATGTGCCGAAATAAAATGTATAACGGCCCCAACATCAAGAAGATTTGTGACAGACTGATGAATTCTACAGAGTGGAAAAGCCTCCGGGGGAAATATGTGGTGGCTCTTGAGCAGAATGAAAGCCCTCTCAATCAGTAGGGCACATTAGAGAGCTTTTTGTGAAGCAGTGCCTCTTGGCTTTCTTCCAAATGCAAGAAGGATAATTCAAACTGACAGAGTGACCCCCTTCATACACAAATGGTGCTGGTCTTACAGAATAACAATCAGATCAAACAGATGCACTAAGAAAAGCAAACAGGGAGTGAGAGGTCTTCTAACAGACATTTAAAGGAAAGATAGCACATCACGTGAACTATGACCTTCACATGTTCTCCAGATGAAAATGTTCTATGGTCTAGTAGGAACATAATGATTGAAGAAATGGGCTCTAATATTCTAAGAAAAGAACTCAGAAGAGGGAGCACAAGTGTGGTTAATGCAAGGACGAGTGCATGGGAAGCAAGATTTATTTTTACAGGCCCGGATAGAAGCTACTGATTATTTTCTGCACTGATTTTGAGGTAAAATCTTTGGGACTTTGTGGAATGGACTTAAAAATGGTAAAACGTACTAAACAAATCTGACATTCGTATTGGCAGCCGAAAGCGTGATCAAATTAGCCAAAAATATGACAATTTGTTGAATGACAGGACGTAAAATTCTGTGGAAATATGTTGATTTTATGTGAACATGCATTTTCTTTCCAACCAAAGTTTCTCAAACATTATAGGAAATGTAGAACAATTGCAATATTTAATTGCTTTAATTATGATTCACTGCTGCCATTTCTTGCATTATATTTTGCTTGTAAAAACAAGGAAACAGCCTATAGATAAAAATGATTCTCTTCTACTTATTAAATGATGTCTACAAGTTCACAAGTATTCAAACAAGCATGTAACATTGCACATTAATTTGATATTAATTCAACTGACTCACAGAATTAATACACATGTGGAAAGACATGACAATGCAAACTTTGTTTTCATAATGTAACAAAACTTTCAGAACAACACCCTCAAGTTAGAGACCCAGGACAAATGCATTACACTGTTACAATCAGGCATTGCTATTATACTGTCCTTTCTCTAATTTCTCTGACAGCACTTTATAGTTCATCAATAACGTTATGAAACCATATAACGCTTAACAAATCATTTAATCCGTTTGATTGATATATTTTGATAGGTCAAATTAGGATTAAGCGCACCTAATCCTATCTTGCTCTTCTTGACATGTTTATTGCTTGAATGCTTGTCATGTGTTAAAGCATTGGGATGACAATCCCAGTAAAATCCAAAGTGTGAAACTAGATGAAATCATATCTAAATGCCCATAAAAAAACTGATCTGTCATGCATTATATAATGCCTGTGAACGTCAAAGATGCTTAAAGCCCACATACCATTTAACTGGTTATAGACCACATCTTCTAGTCGCTCGAGCCTTTTGAGAATGGACTGTCTGTCCATGGAGTTCGTAACTTTGGCATTCCTGCCTCGCAGTCTCTGATCCGAGAGCCTCCCGATCTGCACGAGCTCTTCGGATCGGTCCTGGATCCTGCAGTAGACGGAGAACAAGATGATACCGACGAACACCAGAATGTTGACCGTCAGCAGAGTTTTGATCTTGCGTGCCACAGCCATTAAAGCCCGAGAGCGACACTGTCAGACCCCTAATATTGATCCATATGATCCGCTGTGGAGGGAGCTGTCCTTTCAGCACCACGCACAACAACCCGCGCGCGCCGCAGTTTCACAAGCCTAACAGCTGATCAGCGAGCATAAACGATGATGCATATACGATATATAAGCGAAAACACGTAATAGAGGTCGCAATCAAATCCCACCGCCTCAGGTTCCCGCGCTGACCCCCATAACAAACGTTTAGAAATGTGTCAGAGCAGCCTACAGAGATTACACTCCGATTAAAAGCACGCGTTTAATCACGCTGTGCACTCAGGAGTCGAAGAGCACGAGATGTGCACAGTTCAGAAGGCTCATTTTAAATGTCAGTGCATGTCAAACAACGATCCTCCGTGGGCAGCATCCTTCGCGGGACTCCGTCTATCTGTTAAAGCAAAAATGCATCGCGCTCGGGATCAAAGTAGGACGCTATTTCAGATTAAATCCACAATCCTTATGCGACGAACGCAGGTGGAAGTGAAAAAGACGCTGTCAAGCGACGCTTTGCATGGCAGCGTTCTTCTCTCGCGCTCCTCGCATGCTCCCTCCCTCACATCCCGCTTTTCACGCGCTGCTTAGCGCTCCGGTGACGTCGCAAACTCATAAATATTCAACAGACTGTGCGAGGGGATGAAAGGCTGGAATATGATAGATGATGAGGATAGCTGGTGGATTACATTCTAATGTTTTCACGCAGATTGGCCAATTGAATTACAACTCTGAGAGTTTGTAGAAGAATATCGTTTTGCAATCATACCCTCAAGTGCAAATGTGGCATTTCAAATGGATTGTGAGCAATCAGTGGGTCGTTGACAAATTAATAAACACAGGAGCTGTTACTTTGAGCTGAAATTACTTATTTTATCTCAATGTGTGTGGCAAAAACAGTCGGTCGTGCTGCTTTATATTGCAGACGTTTATTTTCATATTATTTAAATTTGTATCATAAGTATAAACACACTGGTTTGTAACACTAATAGTTTTAACTTTAAAGGGCACCTATTATTAAGGGCACCCTTTTTACAAGATGTAATATAAGTCTCAGGTGTCCCCAGAATGTGTCTGTGAGGTTACAGCTGAAAATACTCCACAGATCATTTACTGTATTATTTTGAAATGTAAGCAGAAATACGTTGTTTTTGTGCATGTATCTTTAAATGCAAAAGTATTTTGCTCCCGCCCAGTTTTCCAGAATAGGGCTGTGCCTTTACAGCTCTTTACACCTTTACACCTCAGATACTCTGCCAAAAAACATCTGTTTGATTTTGATTATCATGTCTATTGTGCTGCAATCATGTGTTTTAAAGCCATATCAGTTTAAACTTATGATATAGGGTTTTCTAAGCCACACATTCGGGGCACACGCACAGAAAGCAGCTGTCACAGGGCATGTAAGTCCTGAAATTCTCTTTCATGTCTCATTGCGCTTAAACTGAAAAATACTCACAAGTTTATGTTAAAAACACACATAAGCTACAAAAACACAGTCGGTTATGTCTGTGAAGGTAAACAGCTGGGAAAGAAATCGATCGCATGTTTATATTAGATGACAGCAGCGTAATATACAGTACCTACTGCTGTCTATGCTGTTAATATGACACAAACAATAAAATAAAAACAGAAAATCACTCACTGCTCTTGAATTAATAATTCCTGTAGCTCTAATAAGAAGACATGTGTTACTTGAACACTGTTTTTAAATGCTCTAGCATGAAAATAAACATACTAGAAGGGATACCGCTAAAACCGGAAGCTAATGATAAATTTGATTTTCTACCTATTAGATTGTGTTTTATTAACCTCTACACCTACCCCAACCCTAAACCTACCACGATTTACATTCAAATAGACTACAGAAATGAGTTTTATTTTCTTTAAAATGTCTTTTAAATAGTTGACTAAATAGCTAATCATACTCAGGATGCCAAAAGACAACTATGATGAGGCAGATAACCTATTGTGTGTGATAATACCGAAAAGTCAGACTAGGGTGTTCTTCATACAAAGTTTTCCTATGACTTCAGAAGACTTGGAATATAGGACAAGTCGCATGGACCACATTTACAAATGTTTATTGGCAAAAAAAAGTCCATTGTCTATTGTCAATATTGTAGCAACTAGCAATATAGGAAGCACACCAACCAAGCAGCTTTCTGTTGGTCAACATGGTTGGGCATTGGGCAAGCTAACCTTTTATATATAGTGAGCAATCTCATTCACATGAGCAGACCGGACACGTGTATACAGCAGTGGGCAATTTTAGCACCATGCTAACTTGAATGCTTGCCATGGGAACTGCCTGACCAGTGATTCAATCTAAATAATGAATCCGGTAAGTTGCAGCGGGAACAGATGGAGACAGAGAGAGGAAAAAAGAGACAGGAGAAGAGAATGGAAATGTCAGCTGTAGCATATCAACATACTATGCATGCTATTTTTGCACTATAAATACTGCATACATACAATTTTTCTGTATTCATAGATACACAGATGAGATAACTTACTACATTAGCAATAATGTGCAGTATTCAACAAAAGCACACACAATAAATATCCCGTTACGCAACATGACCTTCCATTTCAGTGTGAAAAGTGAACCAGAAATTATAAACTGTGACCGGTCTCTTCAATTATTATCGGATTAGAATGACAAAAGTTTAAAAAATTTAAAAAAAAACACACACACACTCAGATCACCATCTCCCTGCTGCACGGAGCTTAAGCCCGAGCCCACCGATGACGGAGAGCCAGAGCTCGCCGCGACCGATGAGCCATCACCAGAGAGAGCGACAGTGCTGAGGATCGCCCCTGGCTCCTCCCTCCTTTGTCACCTCCCTGGACTCTGTCTACCGGCCTCCTCCTTGTTGCCAAATCCACGGTTTTTCCACGGAATTGGGCTACTTTAACACTGTTGCCGCGGTTTGTTTTTCATGTCCGCAGGTTGAAGCGACTCGAATAACATGATATTTATCCCCTGGAATGCAGATTTTAGCTAAACGTGTATTTTACCCCCCGGAACACAATTCTTAACTGGGAACCCCCTCAAAACGCCGGAGGTTGACGGGGCGGTGGTAATTAGCCCCGATCAGAACAGTGAGAACTCGACTGCATACTCCAACAGGAGTATGAGCATCTATCTCAGATCCAGAACACAGCCAGGCCCAGAACCCATCCCACCATCTCCCTGCTTAGCTCCCTCCTCTCCGCTATGGCCCATCAGTCCACTGGCTCCACCGGGCTCCCTCGTCCCTCCTTCTTGGCTCCTCCCTCTGTCGTCACCTCCCTGGACTCTGTCTGCCGGCCTCCTCCTGGGTGTCCGTCCTCCTCCTGAGCCTCCTCCCAAGTTCCCTCCCTCTGTTGTTTCTACGGCGCAAGGACGCGCCTTCCGGGAGGGGGCGAAATGTCAGACCTTTGCTCCCTATGGCCAAGTTTCTCCCTCACGTTGATTGTTCATGGATGTCAGGTGTGTCTCATCTGGTCCCAGTGTTGCCAAATCCACGGTTTTTCCACGGAATTGGGCTACTTTAACACTGTTGCCGCGGTTTGTTTTTCATGTCCGCAGGTTGAAGCGACTCGAATAACATGATATTTATCCCCTGGAATGCAGATTTTAGCTAAACGTGTATTTTACCCCCCGGAACACAATTCTTAACTGGGAACCCCCTCAAAACGCCATTGGGCTAGTTTTGGGCTAGTTTTGAGTAGTGATTGGGTGGGTTTTCTTGTGAAAACCTGGCAACCCTGTCTGGTCCCTCGTTATCCTGTGTATTTAGCCCCAGTCTGTGCAGTCTGTGTTTGTCGGGTCTACTTGTTGGATTACGTGTGTTTACCCCTGTTCCTGTTGTGGATTTACCCCTGTGATTCTCTTATTAAATACCATTTATGTTATCCACGTCTCCATCGTTCCTTCCAGCAGTGTATCGTGACACTAGGAAGGGAACTGATGAAGACACATTTTACCGTCTTGTAAGTATTTTCACACTTCAAACTGCTGTTAAGATCGTACAGTATCAACAAATATAGTGCCCATGGGCAACATCTGTATAGCTAGACTAATCAAATAAGTCATAAGTCAAGCAGGTGAAGAGGTATCCCACAATATGAATCCTACAAAATCGTTTAAAATACACTGTTGAGGAAAACATTGCACCCTGATTGTGTTAAACTCAGATTTGTTCAGCCAGTCTGGCAGCGAAACGGAAACTGCAAACGCTCACACAAATTGTGCGATAATCAAACCTCGCCTGGAGGTGTTGGAGTTTAATCCTCTCAAAGCAACCCATGCAGCCTCTGTTACATGGCATCTTCAAAATAAAATAATAAATACAGAATAAACATAGGAAAACTCAGAAAAATTCACTCAAAAACATCCTAATGCATGCACATGCTGTTAGAAAGAGTTGGCCGGGATTTGACTTCAAAAGCCAAACTGAAACAATGGTTCCCATGATGCTTTCAAAAAAAATAATATCCTGTAGTTTTACCTGTTTCCCTCAATTCTTTCATTTTTATTTCCATTTCACTTTCCTCAAAGCTACCAAAGTCCTCTAACTACAAATAATGGAGTTCGACATGAATAACAGGAGGAATGTGTTTATCTATTCCTGTCAATCACAATTCAACTTGTAAGTATATAAACTGTCGCTTGCCACACTCCTGTGACTCTACATAAAATCTGTTTTAAGTATTATAATCTTTATTAAAGCTACACTACGTAACTTTTGGCCGTCTAGCAGTTGAAGCATAAAACTACACGTTACTTGCAAAAGTTTTAGTAAGTATGTGAGTTGTGCTTTGGCTATGCTATTGTTTTTTTCTGTATTAACAGATCAAGAAAATTTAAACACGATAAGGAAAAAATCCATTGTGAAAACACTAAAGTATAAATAATTATTGTAGGCTTTCCAAAGTGATTAAAGTTAAGGCAAAACACTGTTTAGAAAATGCTTTTATGATGTACTTATTTTGTTTAACAATTATAATTTGGGGGGACAAAGTGAAGTAGTGTATCGTTAAGTAGACCATGGGAGAAATGTAGAGTTTGAGTCAAGTCTCCATCTTGAACAGAAAGACAAATATATTTATTTTACCTCATTTAAGTATTATATAAAAAGATGCACTCTTAAATTAAGTTGTATATGTCTTCTTCTTACTGTAGCTTACAACACGCATGTCATTTGTTCTCATATGCGTAACAACAAGAACTGGCTGTCTTTGCCGAATTTAATTAGTTTTCCTGTCTAATGTGAATTGCATTACAGAAGATGCTGATTGGGTTTGTTAAGACGTCTGCTAAAACAGATGGGACTGGGAAATGCTTGCATTTTCTCCAAAACAACAGAAAGAACATGATTGCTGCTGATCGACTTTAGCTGCTGTAGTAATGATAATGTTAACAACAGTTTTCAGTTCCTGAACAAATTCGAAAGAAACTGGGTAAAATATTGAACCTTTTGAAATATTGACCTTTTTTTTTTTGAGCCACAGTTTTGTTCACAGGTACATGACAAAGTCCCAAATTTTCTTGAAGTTTGCATTAAATGGAAACTACAAGCGTCGTCTCTATATTTGAGTAAAACAGCTTCTGGAATGAGAAAAATGTAGGGTTGGACTTTTTTCTCCATTGGGAACTGTTTGGATCACTGTTGTTTGCTAACTGCTGCAATCGAGTGACAGTTTGCTCGAGGGTTTATTCCTTTCATTCAAGATTAGAAGAGCACATGCCTTGAAAAATAACAATGTCCACAAATCATTTTTAATAATCAGTGCAATATTCCATAAAAATAAGAACCGAAAAGTAAATAATGAAGAAAAAAGCTATTGACAAAATGTCTTCATGTGGGATTGTTGTTGCTTAAAGTTTGTATTTTTCTGAATATCAACACCACCGAGATTAAAAATGGAAATATAGCTGCACCAAGCTGATGCTCAGTGACATGCTTTATTTGTGCTTTTACTCCACACAGAAGCTAAGAGCCGATGCCACTTGCCTTTCGGGGCTTTTAGCAGTATTGGCTCAAGGGAAGCCAGTCTTTCCTTGCGCACCTAGTTGTCAGACACCAATCTCGCCAGACCTGAAAAGAAGAGAGTGAGTGAGTGAGAAGGAGTAAGAGTACTTAAGGGAGAGTTGAAGTAATGTGTCTACCCAGCAGCTTGGCTGTAATTCAGACCACCGGCCTCTCCAACCCACAGCCGTTCCCAATTAACAAGCATATCATTAATCAGCAAACTGAGTAAGTGCTACTTATCAGTTACTTAAGGTGCTTATCCAGCAAGCCACTTTATTATTTTATTTATTGGTTTGTTTCTACTTCTGTGTCAGAGGATGCCTTTCAAATGAACTGAAGTTAAATTATGTGACTAAACGAAACATGCTGTATTCAGAATCAGAATCAGAATTCAATCTGCAACTTAAAAACACAAGGTTTTGCTTATAAGAAATACATATTCCCTCAAAGGATTTATGAATTTTTGAACATTTACTTGGATAATATCATGATTTATTGGACATTTAACATACATATTGTTTGATGAATACAAAATTATAGTATAATATTATATATTTAGGTTTATTTCCATTTACAAGACCCTTCTAGCCTACACTCTAAAAAATGTTGGGTTAAATATAACCCAGCGCTGGGTTAATTTATTTATGTTCTGATTGAGCAACATCTATTTCATCTATCTTCTCCTACACTCTAAAAAATGTTGGGTTAAATATAGTTCTATATTTATTAAATATAAATATAGAACGACAGACAGACAGAGAGATACAACGATAGCATAACAGACAGACAGACAGATAGAATGATAAAATGCCAGACTGAACAACAGACAAACAGAGAGACAGAATGATGGACAGAACAACAGCCATACAGACAGACAGAGCGATAGAATGACAAACAGACAGACAGACAGAATAACTAGACAACAACCAGACAGATAGATAGCTAGACACACACACACAAAACAATGACACACACACAGTCACACACACAGAACAATGACAGACAGACAGACAGAATAACTAGACAACAACCAGACAGATAGATAGCTAGACACACACACAGAACAATGACACACACACAGTCACACATACAGAACAATGACAGACAGACAGACAAACAGACAGACATATAGATAGATAGATAGATAGATAGATGCAAGTCTACCCATATTACTCATATTAGCGGCCTAGAAAAACCTTGTATTCTGAACTTTTTAGTGTAATATATAATGACACTAATCCACTGGAGTGTCTACAAGTCTGCCAGAGTTGTACATTATCACTTCCAGCTAGCCTGCAGCTACCAATTCAACCCCAACCCCTGCCTGCTCACATTACTGTGCTTATTAAACATGCAAGAAGCATTACATACTAAACTAAAAACAAGATTTTGTTTATTAACTTAAAGGGGTCATATGATGCGATTTCAATTTTTCCTTTCTCTTTGGAGTGTTACAAGCTCTTGGTGCATAAAGAAGATCTGTAAAGTTGCAAAGACTAAAGTCTCAAATCCAAAGAGATATTCTTTATAAAAGTTAAGAGTCAGCCACGCCTACCTAAAACGGCTCGTTCTAACACACCCCCACATAGCATAATGCCGCCCAAATGTGCACGCAAAGAAAGAAGGCATGGTTTCAGGAACAGCAGCAATGTTTATGCAGCCATGTCAGGGAGACACAGACACTTTGATTTGAGAGAGGCAGGGCATAGAGGACCTACAATAATGTGTTTTTTGAACATTAAAGCATGTCAACATATTCTGTTACACCAAATACACAAAATAATGATCTTTAAAATAGCATCATATGACCCCTTTAATCAGATAATCTGGCAGTAGCGTATTGATTGAGGGCAGCTCCAATGGACATACCATCACACCTTCACACTCACCTTCCTCTCAAGACAGCTTCATTAATGATCAGTTTTAAAATATAAAGGCCTGACTCAACTAAGGAGCATAGGGCAAAGCTTAACTGTATGCAAATTATGCTCAAGCAACTGTCCTTTCTGCTGCAGTCTGCTGGCTAGAATGGAATAATTAACATTAGTGCCTTCAGATTTACATGCAAGCTGTTGCATTGCATTAAAGATCTGAATCCTTGACTGAAAAACCTAATTATGCTTTTGACATAAGTATATTGCTGTCTATATTATCTCCTGTTGTGCAATGGCAAGACTCAGGATTAAAATGCTGTGCATGCTTACTTGAAATGGCGATGTGAATGTAGAATTAAATGCTTTGTAAGGTTTAGTTTTGCAACCTGAATAATCTACTAATGAATGTAGAAGATAGATAGATAGATAGATATAGATAGATCCTACATGCAGGTTATGCACTAGCCACTGGACACAAGTCCTTTAATGAGAGACAGGGAGATTATGATGGTGATTATTATGGTTATTTTTTAATTAGGATGGCTCCCTAACTGAGAAGGACCAGTAGTGTCTGGCTGTGAGTTTGGCAAAAAAGCACAAGGAATTCTGCTGCAATTCCACAGCAAAAGTTTAAATCTGGCAGAAGCTGCACCTGCCTGCTAGTCACCAGGGAAACAGGCCAATGTGTGTGTGTGTGTGTGTGTGTGTGTGTGTGTGTGTGAGAAAGAGAGATAGTGTGTGTTTGGGGGGATGTGCATGCTCTCTGTCCATCTGTGGCCATCTACAGACCAGCTGTTATTGTCTTGATGGTTATGATGTGTTACATACACATCATGTTACTACAGACAGCAGAACAGACACATAACACCCATACATACAAACATGCACATATGGTCAAATCCCCTTCATCATTCCTTTAGCAGACAGTTATGTGCATACACATACACATGCACACACTAACACAAATCCCTCCACACACCCTCAGCCGAGAGAACAGTTGGGAGCTAGATATCAAACAGTGAGACTGAAATGCAGGATATTAGAGAACAACAGA
>NW_015646445.1:1599445-1602597 GCF_001515625.1 Sinocyclocheilus rhinocerous | reverse complement strand
CCTCTCAAGACAGCTTCATTAATGATCAGTTTTAAAATATAAAGGCCTGACTCAACTAAGGAGCATAGGGCAAAGCTTAACTGTATGCAAATTATGCTCAAGCAACTGTCCTTTCTGCTGCAGTCTGTTGGCTAGAATGGAATAATTAACATTAGTGACTTCAGATTTACATGCAAGCTGTTGCATTGCATTAAAGATCTGAATCCTTGACTGAAAAACCTAATTATGCTTTTGACATAAGTATATTGCTGTCTATATTATCTCCTGTTGTGCAATGGCAAGACTCAGGATTAAAATGCTGTGCATGCTTACTTGAAATGGCGATGTGAATGTAGAATTAAATGCTTTGTAAGGTTTAGTTTTGCAACCTGAATAATCTACTAATGAATGTAGAAGATAGATAGATAGATAGATATAGATAGATCCTACATGCAGGTTATGCACTAGCCACTGGACACAAGTCCTTTAATGAGAGACAGGGAGATTATGATGGTGATTATTATGGTTATTTTTTAATTAGGATGGCTCCCTAACTGAGAAGGACCAGTAGTGTCTGGCTGTGAGTTTGGCAAAAAAGCACAAGGAATTCTGCTGCAATTCCACAGCAAAAGTTTAAAACTGGCAGAAGCTGCACCTGCCTGCTAGTCACCAGGGAAACAGGCCAGTATGTATGTGTGTGAGAAAGAGAGAGTGTATGTGTGTGTTTGGGGGGATGTGCATGCTCTCTGTCCATCTGTGGTCATCTACAGACCAGCTGTTATTGTCTTGATGGTTATGATGTGTTACATACACATCATGTTACTACAGACAGCAGAACAGACACCTAACACCCATACATACAAACATGCACATATGGTCAAATCCCCTTCATCATTCCTTTAGCAGACAGTTATGCGCACACACATGCACACGCTCACATGAATCCCTCCACACACCCTCAGCAGAGAGAACAGTTGGGAGCTAGATATCAAACAGGGGGACTGAAATGCAGGATATTAGAGAACAACAGAGCAGCCAGCCAAGAGCCACACCCATCAGATCAACTCTCATCATCACACAATCACCACACAACACAATCCCTGCAATATAGAATTGCTATACCACACAATTTAATCACATAATTGCATTCACAACATCCCAGAAAAACCCCAGCATCACATAATCACAACAACATATAATCACATTACAGTATAGCTCATTCACATCACACAATCATAGCAAATTTATCCTTCATTGTAACTTATTTATTATTTAACATATTTATTTCATTTGATATGCAAACACAGATCGAAGCACACAGAGGAGCGCTGTATAGGGTGTTGAAGAAGCGCTAAAAAAAAAACTAGTTTATTGACATATTGTTCTCCCTCTTAATATGTACGTGAGTGTAAATGATATTGATGCAGTTCGCTCAGTCAGCTATTTTATTCCAACTATTACTCCTGACCAGACGCTTCCATAAATATTTAGTTTATATGTAGAGTTATGCTTCAACTAAGTGTAATGGTGCAATGGAAAGAAAAATTTAGTAGTGCATATGTTGTAGCTTAGTGCCCATTTACGTCAAAACTAGGCTAAGTTGTAACTAGTGCACAGCTGGTGCAACTGGCCCCAAGAGACCAGAACACCAACATCAGACAAATATAATACCTAAAATCACAACGTCTTAAAATCACATGCGAGGCACCACCCAGTAACAACATTACAATATCACTCAATCATACACTGTAAAAAAAATTCCGTAAAATGTACGGTAAAAAAACGGCAGCATGTGGTTGCCGGAATTTTACACACAGTGTCATTCACACAAACACCAAACACCATCATGGTAACACACATGAAACTGAAATAATGCAATAAACATTCATTTAACAACATTAGGTGTAACATACAACCCTAATATACATAACTGATAAGACAAAACTAAGAAACATAGTTATTTCAACAAAAAAACGTATTTGAAATGTTACGCAGGGAATTCTGGGAATGTCAATTTATGGTTAATCACTGTAAATTATACGGTCTTTTCCACTTCCAAAAACGGTATACTACCGTAAAATTTATGTCCAATACATGTAATGTCCAATACAGTTTTTCACCGTATATAGTAGGGGAATTTACCGTTAACCATTTAACAGGTTTTTACTGTAGCATTTTTACAGTCTTTTACCGTTAAATTCACGGTAATTTTTTACAGTGTAGCATTAGTTGCAACAACTGTCACTTATCACAATCATACTGTATAATCACAGCATCACACATTACATTACAGAGGAGTACTATCATGGACCCAGTTCCAGTAACATGGTAACATTTTCTATAGTGTATATATACAGAAGCACAGTTTTGAGCAACCACTAATCTATTCTTTTTTTTTATTTCCAACAGACGAGGCAATGCAGAAAAAAGGAAAGATCAAAGTAGTGTATAGCTCCTCTCTCACTTCCTCTGCCTTATCCTCCCCCACCCCGTCTTCATATGTGGTTGTAATTAAAGATAGAGGCATTGCATGGCAGTCCACAAAAAAATAATTAAGTAGAGCGACAGAGGGTGTTGTGGCTTAAAAAGACAAAAGTTAGAGAAAACGTTAAGGTTATTGAGGTCACATGGAGAAAAGAAGAATGAAGATGAACCAGGAGAGGACCTGCAGGTCACTAATTGAGAGCAGCTGCCCACTTTTTTTTTTAGCAGTCTTGCTTCCAAGTTATTCACAATCATGTTCTCCATAAGGATTAAAGAAAACTTCAACATAAGAGTTTCTATCTATCTATCTATCTATCTATAGAATATGCAGAAGAAAGGAAAGATCAAAGTAGTGAATAGCGTAAAGCAAAATCTATGAATATTTTGCAATTATATTATATATTATATAATATTAATTATATTGCAATTAATAGCATTAGGAAACTTGATTACGTCATTTGAAATGCTTCGTGGGAGTTTGAAATCATCACTAAGCTCTTTTCCGGCAATTTCTGTTTCCATAGTAACAGTGAGTTCTCTGATTGGTGGATCTTCATGATTCACAAGTAGTGTGGTCCTTCACGTTCTTCACCAGTAATTGGGCTGTTAAACCTGATTTTTCTTTTCTTTTCTTTTCCTGAAATCTCATTGTCTGTCCTGAAAAGCTTATACATTCTTGTTAAAAAAAA
>NW_015646445.1:1574515-1598019 GCF_001515625.1 Sinocyclocheilus rhinocerous | reverse complement strand
AGAAAGGAAAGATCAAAGTAGTGAATAGCGTAAAGCAAAATCTATGAATATTTTGCAATTATATTATATATTATATAATATTAATTATATTGCAATTAATAGCATTAGGAAACTTGATTACGTCATTTGAAATGCTTCGTGGGAGTTTGAAATCATCACTAAGCTCTTTTCCGGCAATTTCTGTTTCCATAGTAACAGTGAGTTCTCTGATTGGTGGATCTTCATGATTCACAAGTAGTGTGGTCCTTCACGTTCTTCACCAGTAATTGGGCTGTTAAACCTGATTTTTCTTTTCTTTTCTTTTCCTGAAATCTCATTGTCTGTCCTGAAAAGCTTATACATTCTTGTTAAAAAAAAATATTTCTCTATTGAGAAAATGAATAGAACCTTTATATTATTCATCAAACACAGTCTTGTTAACTGAAAAAGATTCTTCTGAATTTATCAACATGGGTTCCTTCTTTCAGGAAGAAAAGTCAATTGAAAGGTAATTACAATACACTTGATACAAATGCAATACAAATGTTTTTGGAACATGGCCTCTTCTAATTGTTCCATTGTCTCGTCAGAGGGCCACAGACCATTGCTCTGCATAGGAAAATATTGTTCTCATAAACCACGAGCTGAAAAAAAAATGTATTAATGTAAAGCTGTTTTCAAGAACGTTCCTGGTTCTGTGTTAAATCTGCAATCAGGCACAGATCATCTATTTATTCTCTAGGATGTTTCATAAACATCAGGATTGCATTAATTCTACATTGCTTTTATGGCTTTTTAAGCGCTTATGGCATTTAACTGGCACAACTTTATGTAAGAAATGTAAAGCTGTTTTCAAGAACGTTCCTGGTTCTATGTTAAATCTGCAATCAGGCACAGATCATCTATTTATTCTCTAGGATGTTTCATAAATATCAAGATTGCATTAATCCTACATTGCTTTTATGGCTTTTTAAGCGCTTATGGCATTTAACTGGCACAACTTTATGTAAGAAGTTTATGATTAGAATTTCAAAAACAAACTCTGACTGCTGGTGAATGCTAGTTCCTAATGCAATAGCAAACACACAGAAGTTTCTGAATCCTAAAAAAAGAAACAGCACAGTGAATGCAAGAAGTATTTTGGAATATAAATAGTGCCATTATATGCAAATGGCAAACAAAGCATTTGCAGTAATACTGCTCAAAAATACCTCTGCCTGTGATGAATGTGCACTTTAAAAGCAGTCTAACATATTCTTTGATGTTTTTGCATGCAATTTGCATGATACATATTTCTAAACAATGAATGGTGGTCTTTGAAAACCAATAAGGTAATGCCACTTCCATTCTTCTCATCTAGGCATCTCGTGTATTGCTATTCAAATATGAGATTTCTAGAAAATTAACCATTTAAAGGTGCTACAGAAAAATGTACTTTGTACATTTAAAATGATCCTAAAACACGAGGCTCTTTTTGCCAATCTCTTAATTTCCTCACTAGGGAATTCACAAAGTCACTAATAAGGTGCTGCACTCTTTTGCTACCATGCTGACCTCCTTTTCAGCAGTTTACCTTTTTTTTGGGATTCAAAATCTCCCTCGGTTTTTAAGCCACAGGGGTGCCCGATCCTGTTCCTGCAGCTCTACTGCAAAGTTCAGATCCAACCCTAATCAAACACGCTTAAACCAGCTGATTTAAAGGCTGCGTCCAAAAGCTGACAAATGCCGTGGGCTCCATGGGCAGCACAGAGAGGGAGGAAGCCAGCAAGGCTTGTCTGAATTTAATGATCGTGTCACATCCTGTCGACTAAGATGCCTTCATCTGATCAATTTTAGAAGCAACACTGCCTGATAGAGCAGCGAACCAAGTCAGCTGCCGAAGCTTTCGGATGCAAATAAATTTTCAAGACTCACAACTCTATTGTCAGGGAAGCCCTTTTGTGTGAACGGAACCGTACTGGACAAACAGTTGTCTGTGATGTCACACAGCTGATCTGCACTGCACATATGCATCTTGCAGGTTTTATATGTGTAAGACTTACAAGGATGCAGATATGGGCCTTGTTTCATCTGAAGGTTTAAATCCAGTCACTCTATTCCACCAGAGCTGCTCCAGACAGTTTTGTGGTCTGCGTCTGACTCAAATGCTTTGCTCTTTACGGAGGTATAAAAGCTGCCATTCTTTAATTAGATCTTGACGGATGAAACCGCGCCTCAGTTGAACTTTTGTCATGTCAAATGCTATAAGACTTCACAGTTTTGAACATCGCCATCTTTGATTTTCCTTTAGTCACTGTCTCTAGTTACAGGTGAAAGTCACAAACAGAAGACGGGGTTGACTTCAGTTGCATGTTCAAACAGACAGTATTCAAGCCTCTATTGAAAGCTGTGGTATGAACAGGACATTTCAAGACTGTGTGAATGTAGCCTTGATCTAGATCATTAAACAACTAGACTCATGTTGACTGGATTGGACACCCTTCCACTACTGGATCCCACAAGCAGGCTTATCTGTCCCATCCATCAACTCTTCCTGTTTTCTATCAATTTACATATATGCACTTAATAAATCCTAAGTATTAAATACATGTTATTTAGTGCATCCCTGGGAAACAAACCTATAACCTTGGCCTTGCTGATGCCATGCTCTACAGGAACCCCAGCCTTCTTTAATAAAGCAATTGGATCTCAACGCCTCCAGCTGTGCTTAGCTGGCTCGCTGCCCATGCTGGTTAATTAACTCTTCATGAGTTTAAGGTTAATGACTTACGGTCTCAGAGGCCAAGCAGAAGACGCCATGCCAATCTCAGGCTGAACTTAACTTGAGGTTTCTTTCTGCAACAAGGTTTTTCACTCATTGCTTATGACATCAAACTGGAAATTATTTTTGAAAATCACAATCTCCAATCAGATTGCAACACTGCAATACAACACCACTAAATATAATGTAGAAACTTTCATTCCCTTTCATGGGAACTTCGAACTGCGTCCTCTAGGTTTCCCCATAGCGACCCCTAGAGGACGCAGTGTCTCGTTCCCTACTCAGGGAACCATGGTTACATAAGTAACCTGAGACGTTTTCTGTAAAGTTGCTTTGCAACGATTTGTATATTGAAAAAGCTCTATCCAAATAAACATGAAACGTGAACATCCAGCAGTTTAAAAGGCACTGGGTTAGTGCTGGACAAAACTGTTTTGTTGCTTTAAATCTTTTAAAGCATTTGGTTTGAGGCGAACTAGAACTATATTCTACATTTTTTATAATAATAATCAGCACTGATTACTGTTGGACAGATGTATTTTTGTTCACAAAACTACACACATTGCTAGACTACAAAATCTCTCTGTCTCTCTCACTTTTTATTTTTCTACAGCTGATTGGGTAAAGCTTGTTATCTGCAGCTGTCATTGTGAATCTCCCTCAGTGACTTGGCCGCGTGAGTATTAACTGTCTGAATCTATCTAATCTCATAGATTCTTCACACAGAGAGGTGTGCAGTACACAGTAGACCAGGTGAGGTCTGACTCTGATCTGATCATTCAGAGCATATGATGAATGAATGAACGAATGAATGATGCATTTATATAGCGCTTTATTGTGTATTGTTGTACACCCAAAGCGCTTTACAATCATGTGGGGGTGGAGGTCTCTCCTCAACCACCACCAGTGTGCAGCATCCACTTGGATGATGCGATGGCAGCCACAGGACAACGGCGCCAGTGCGCTCACCACACACCAGCTACAGGTGGAGAGGAGAGAGAGTCATAGAGCCAATCAAGTGGATGGGGATTATTAGGAGGCCATGATTGACAAGGGCCAGTGGTGGAAATTTGGCCAGGTGTGATGAGGTGTGACGAATAGTACTACAGTTCCAAACTGAGAATTGATCCCACATTGTGTGCTTTTATACTGTTACTGTATGCCACAGACCTGTTTGCTGAATCCAATTGTAAGATTAAATGGGGGGGAAAGGAGACTGGGGTTAGTTGTCACACTTTGTACTACAGTAAATATTTGTCAAGGTATTATTTTTTGAAAGTCTATACACCAAATGAGCATATCAGAATGATTTCTGAAGGATCATGTGACAATGAAGACTAGAGTAAAGGCTGCTGAAAATTCAGCTTTACATTAGAGGAATAAATTACATTTTGAAAAATATTAAAATATTTATTTTAAATGATATTACTATTTAACAATATTACTGTATATTTGATCAAATAAATGCAGACCTTAATTAATTTTATAACATGACAAAAATATAGTTTTTGTATAGATACCCAGATCAGAAAAAAAGACCTAAATTAATTTAGTCTCATTGGACTTTTGACTTGAAACCGTATAGTTACTGAGAGAAAGACCCTGCAACCACTACCCTGTGTGACAACTAGCCCCGGTCTCCCTGAAGCACAAAATACTATCTTTCCCAGCAGGTATTTCATATGCGGCAGGACTGGGTCCAAAGCAATTCAAAGTCAAGGAGCATTTCACAGTTCTTCCTATCCTGGGTTGCACCACCCATCTCTGATCTAATAAATCACTGTGTCATGGCGACTGATAGGGCTGTCGAGTGGGACGAAACAGGAACTTGTTTGAGAGGGTATATCTACAAAGAAAAAGAGAGAAAATTCATATTTTACATTTCGGTGCAGGATCGTCTATGGTGATGAGCCAGATGATCAGTTGCTATAGCACTACCTCAAGCATCCTAGTAGAGGGTTCTCAAGTCCAGACAGGGCATGCACGCACTTGAGTGTTTTTTGTTTGAGAAGCAGATTTCCAATGATGCACAAGTGCAAGGTTTCTGTAATTAGTAAAAAGAATATATATGGAATCAATAACCAAGCCACTCCAATATCTGCATTCTCTCTCTCCACATACACACACACACACACACACACACAGGGGACATTCCATAGGCATAATGGTTTTTATACTGTACAAACTGTATTTTCTATCCCCTAAACCTACCCCCCACCCCAAACACACACACACACACACACACACACACACAAAACGTTCTGCATTTTTAGTTTTTCAAAAAAGATAATTCTGTTTAATGTATAAGCTTGCTTCCTCATGGGGATCACAAAAAAAAAATCCCCATTTAAAATGTATTGATATATACACCATATATGCTGCTCTTTTGAACTTTCTATTAGTCAGTCCTGAAAAAAAGCATCTCTCTTTTTTTTTCTCTTTGTTATAAATTGTTATTATATTTCACAATATTCTCTTTTCTTTATTTTCAATCAAACTGATGTAATTTAAAAAAATATATATATATAATAATAATACATAAAAATAAATACCCCCAAACTAATGAACAGCAATGTATACTAAAATTATACAGAAAATTATAAGACAACATATTATATGTACAAACTGTGCATGATACACATACTGTGTACATGTTTTATATATATAAAATGTTGAGTTATTACACACAAAATCCAGAGAACTAATAGGTTCTAGCAGCTGTGCAAAGTAAAAACAAATCTTTATCTTTCAACCATACATTCTCCACATGCACAACAGATCAAATCAGTCTTCTCTGACAAAAATGAAACTAAAATTGGGGTGCAGCGACATGTTCTAATGGAACCCATGCCACTGATAGTAAGAGGAAACATCATTTAATGAGAGGCATCATCTCCTGCTGGGTCTTCAATTGACTGTGAGGGTCTTATTCTGGTCTCATACTTGGTGAAAATATGTTAATTTTCTTGCAAATAGAAGTTCACAGTGGAGTTGCTGTGACAAGTCACCATGTCCTCAACTATTCCAATTAGCTGTTATCACATGAATTCATTCAAGGGCTAAGTGCTTATGGCCCAGATTGTTTGTTTAACCCCTGCAGTGCAATTTTTTCCCCTCAATTTTCTTTGTCCAAAAACACCTTTCCCAATCTAGAGTGGTTGCATCATGCTGGTGCACGAGATTGCTTTGTGCCTTAAAAGTGCAATCTGTGTGTAACGGCACAGTCCACCTCGAATTAGCGTGCAATTTAAGGAGAAAATGTGAAGTTATTTGGATCGTGATTTCTGTGCAATTGTAGATGCCCAATGAATAGATGTATAGATGCTAAATCAGGCTGCACACCTGGAAAGTGGATCAATAAAAGCACAAAAGACACAGCTGAAGCATGAGGTGTGCATGTGTGTGCATATAAGAAAGAGAGGGGGTGGGGAAGTGAAGACAGAGCGGGGGAAGGCAGGCTTTTGATTGGTAGGGTCCAATGGAAACTGGAAGCAGTTGGCCTTGGAGTTTCTGAAAATCCCAGATTATCCATACAGCATAAATTCATGCCACTCACCACAAGAAGACTCATGTATGAGCTTTCACAGCTGCTCATTTGAATGAACAACACTTGAGGAGGTTAACTGCATTGTTTTAAAATGCTGAAGGCAAGAAACGTGCAACATGCTGTGTGTTTTGCGTAGGGGGAATGAAACTCGTCAATATAAGATAATACTAGATGAATGGAGAAATGGGAGAAAAAAAAGCTAAATGAAATGAATTTTCCTGGAGATGTTGCTCCAATATGAATGATTTTGGAAATCATTTAAATAAATGTTTTCATGTTATAAACAGACATTCATCACGTACGAGTGGTCTGTTAGATTAGTTGTCTTACTCTAAATCTGGATTTAAATTTATGTACCCCCAAACAAAAATGCAAAAATAATAACTGCTATAATAACACTCCCACAGTCTGCCATTGGTCAAACATACAGACAGTCTCACTGCAAATTCACAAAGTTGCTGTGCTGCTTAATGGCTTATCCTTCAAATTTGAGAGAAAGGAAAACTTGAAATCGCATCATATGACCCCTTTAAGAAGAAGAAAAATGATACAAATCAGTACGGCTTAGTGTGATTATCAAATCGCAAAGACTACGATTTCATTAAAATGAATATATGTGAAGGGCTGTTAAGCGCTGCACTGGGTTCATTTACAAGTATACAGGTCATGATCCAGTGCTTGTAATGACAAATGTATATTTTTTGCAATTGTAATATTGTAATATCTGTTTAATATTTTATTTAACCTGAACACATATAATAATAATACTAATAATAATAATAATAATAACTTTAAAATAACACTGATTTATAATCACAAATTCTTGACCAAGATCCTCAGCACTAAAAAAATTAATTAAATAAAATATTTTAAAAATTAATTAAATTTTTTCCCCAAATTGTACTGCACAAATTAGCTTTAAAGGCATAGAAAAAACAGGGAAAATCTGTCATTATTTATGCATTCTTCATGTTGTTCCATACCTTTTTCTGTGGAACTCAAAAGAAGATATTTTGATCAATGTAACTGTTTTTGCCCATTCAATAAAATCAGTGGGGTACAAAACAACATTGGACCCATTTGACTTTCATTGGACAAAAACACACTAAAGATGACAATGTTTATTTTTGAGTGAACTATACCTTTAAGAATTTAATTAAGAATCTATCATGCCTCCAATTAATCAAACCTCTGATAAATGACGAGACATTCCTCACCTTAGTGCTATGAAGTCCTAACAATTTACACTTCAGCATTTTATAGAGGTAATATGGTTCTTTTACAGAAGCTGACGCTAATGTTTTTAGCATCCTTAGCCTAGGGCTTTCTCTGAGCTTTCACAATTCCCCTCAGTTTATAGCTCCATTACTGCAGGCAGTAACTGTGGCATTGCGGTGTTAATTCACTGGCAGTAAATTCAGCGATGGCAGTAAATGGTTCAGCGCCTCTGGACAGCACCAGGTACTGTATGTGTGCGGACACAAGCAGATTAGAATCCAGCTGAAATACTACTAGCACATTCATACCACTCAGAGTCATAACAATGGATGTAATATAAGAGGTTGCCCAGGGTGTAATTTCAAGCTTGTTTCCCATAATTCCACATTGGTTATCATTTTACAGCTTGTTTGAACTTTGGAGGTATGACATTTACAGAAGTACGGCATGGAGTTATTGTGCCACAGAGACAAGAAATGGAGATTTCATATCAATATGAATTCAGAATAAGAGACTTTCCACAAAAACATTTCCAGAAATGTACTCCAACGGAGGCACAAATACTTCACCATGCAGCACATTACTAATGCTTTGTCCCGCTGAACATACTTTAAAAAAAAAAGATGAAACAGAAATAGTAGACAGTTTTCTTCTGTGATGTAGATTACAGGGTTACATGCATCAGTTGTTGACTGGACTTAGGGATGTGGTCTGCACTCAAAAATTGAGGAAGATAAAAGCATGCTTGCAGTGGCTGGGACTAAATGATGTACACTTTTCACAGACAGATCTTTACACAGTTATTAACTTCATAAATGTAGCAACTTTTTATTTTTTTAAATGAACACTATAATTTGTGTTAAATAATGTTGGCTTTAAATTACACAAAACTAGTTATCGCTGCTGAGTGAGTGTTTCTAATACAACGGCAACGAGAATGATGGCAAATTTGACATGTTTCTCTCTAATGATCAACGTAATCAGTCTCTCGATATTCTATTGGAATTTTTCTTTTGCTATTGGAGCGAACGCAATGAAAAAATTATACTTGTTTTAGTTTGTGTTTACCACTATACGTTGTAAAAAATTATTTTGTACAGTGTTGTAAAGAAAACAAAAGATTATTGGAGTACATTTTACAAGAAAATACGATTTAATTTAAATTTATTTTAAGTTTAAATTAGAGATGCACCGATTGCAATTTTCTTGGCCGATTCTGATTTCCGATTTTTTTTGTACGTGTGACCTGCCGATACCCATTTTTGCAGATTCCGATTTTCTTTCTAAAAAAAAATGATTTACATAAAAATTATTAAACATTACAATTCCCCCAATCTGGACAAAGTTACAGATGTTTTATCACTTAAAAATCTCTCAAAATAAAGTGCTCTGTGACTAGAAAAGAGGTAGAAATAACAATTAACTGAAAAGGAGTTGCTGTACAGATGTCATTTCCCACTATGTTTCTTAAATTGTAATTTTTTCACTAACCTTATTAAATGTGTCATCTTTCACATCAAATTCTTACATTGTTTCAATTAATTCAGTTAGAATAATAAGAAACTATAGAGCTGTTACCATTCAAATGAAATAAGTATCAACAAACTCCATCTTTCCACTGCAGGAAAAACAGAAGCTGCATCTGAAGTGGCATTAGATATTTACACAGACTGTTTGATGAAGCTGAGGTGCCATAATTTCATTTACACTGCACAATTTTGAATGCACAAAGAATTTTGTAAGATTAATGTTTTAAATATTTTTTAAACATACAGATAAGAAATGTTGGGAAAAATGCAATGATTGTTTTAAATATGAAACCAAACCAGTAGGTGGCGGCAAATGACTGTTTGAATGAGTGAGTCATTTAGTCCTTCATTCAACAGATTCGTTCAAACGGCTGATTCAATCAGAAACGAGGCAAGTGACTACTGTCTTTATGAATGGGTTACTGAATCATTGACTCTTTCACTAACCTTATTAAATGTGTCATCTTTCACATCAAATTCTTACATTGTTTCAATTAATTCAGTTAGAATAATAAGAAACTATAGAGCTGTTACCATTCAAATGAAATAAGTATCAACAAACTCCATCTTTCCACTTCAGGAAAAACAGAAGCTGCATCTGAAGTGGCATTAGATATTTACACAGACTGTTTGATGAAGCTGAGGTGCCATAATTTCATTTACACTGCACAATTTTGAATGCACAAAGAATTTTGTAAGATTAATGTTTTAAATATTTTTTAAACATACAAATAAGAAATGTTGGAATGATATGAAACCAAACCAGTAGGTGGCGGCAAATGACTGTTTGAATGAGTGAGTCATTTAGTCCTTCATTCAACAGATTCGTTCAAACGGCTGATTCAATCAGAAACGAGGCAAGTGACTACTGTCTTTATGAATGGGTTACTGAATCATTGACTCACTTGATTCGTCCAAAAACGTGGATTCATTCAGTAACGAAACACCACTGTGTTGATTGGAGACACAAAACGGTTCTGCTGTGGCTTTGATTGGAACTATTTTCATCAGCGAAATTGAGCAATAACAGTCAATATTGTGTCTAAAATGTAAGTCACATAATTTTAACTTGTTGTTTATTGAACTACTATTGTATAAAATCACATCATGTTGAAACATTTTGGTCGTGCAATGTTGCGTACCTAAATCATATATTATACATTTATTTTTTATTTTTACTACAGCAGTATACATCTATAACTTTCCGTGTGTGCTGTTGGGCTCATTTGTTTTGATTTCTGCACGAGTCTCTCATACACTCACTCAAGCTGCGCGAGCTTCATCTGGCACGACATAAATACATTATCAGTCGCCGCACACTAGAGCAGGGGTTTTCAACCTGTGGGGCCCTAATAACCCTAGGGGGGCGCCAGCACCTGTCAAGGGGGACGCGAGCATCAGTTAATTCAGAGACGTTCTCTTGAGAATTTATGAATATGAGTTAACAAACCTTTAGCCATCCACTAGGGGGCAATCTGACTCCCACTGCTAGTCGACAGTTAGAGCAGAGTTGGCTTAAGTATCAGTCACGCTCAGTGTTGCCAAGTCTTTTTCGAATTGGGCTACTTTAACACTTGCCGCGTTTTGTAGTTTTGGGTTAGTTTTGAGTAGCAATTAGGCGGGTTTTGTTGTGAAAACCTGGCAACGCTGGTCACGCTTATTGACAGTGTAAGATGATTTACGATTAGCCGTGTCGGAAATCCAACCACGGATTGGCATGTTGTTATCTCAGAAACAGTGAAATTAGACCAACTTGGGGGGGGGGCGCATGTCCTAAAAGGTTGAAAACCCCTGCACTAGAGGATTTTAAGGCCGATTTTAAGCCCGATTTGCACCCCCGAACGAGGGGGGTGTGGCCTGATTCGCGGCTTGTCGCTAACGATTTTTTTGTCCAAAAATCCTCTTTTGTGTGGTGTCATTACGATTATTTAACTGCTCCCAATCGAGACAGAGCGTCCCCAAACTCAAATCGTAAATATCAAACATGTTTTGATATTTCTTATTTGTATGTTTAAAAAATATTTAAAACATTAATCTTACAAAATATCAAACATGTTTGATATTTACGACTCTTGCTCAGACTGCCTCTAACGTGATATGATAGCCAATAAGAGCGAGCAAGCGCCACCTACCGGATGTTGCGTGCTTCTATTGCTGAAACAAACTTGACAGCCACAAACATGCCACAAAAGCAGAGTACATCACCCATATTCTTTGCTATACTTAGTTTTTCACTGTGAAACATGCCAGGAGAGCCAGCTGACAACGTCGATTGTTCTCCATTTGTTTTTCTTCTCTAGTCACGTTTGATCTCACGAGTTTCCGTGAGATCTCATGTCAGTCATCAAGTGTGTGGTCTCGCGGTCTGGTCGAATCGTCTAGTGTGCGCGTTCAGAGGATTATAAGGCTAAAAATCAGTTGAAACTGTCTTCATGTCTGTGGTCTCCCATAGTTTTAAAATCGGTTAAGATTCGAAAATCGTCTAGTGCAGTGGTTCTCAAGGTGTGGGGCGCGCCCGCCAGGGGGGGCGCACGAGTATTGCAGGGGGGGCGCAGGTCATCAGCAGAAAAAGAAAATAAATAAAACAGTAAACACCCAAAGGACGTAACTTAGAATGGGAGATGGATCGGTTTGTGAAAGGGAAGAGAAAAGCCATAGATGAAGTCGCACAGATCCAGGCAGGTGCTGGTCATTTAAAAGCTAAATGCAGAAAATATGACGAGGAATATCTTGCTCTCGGCTTCACTCACCGTGTCTATACCGGACACTACGTCGCGCCGCGCCGCAAGTCAACACTGGACGCGACAAAGCGCCAGATTTTTTTATAGGTTTAAAGGGGGCGCGACCAAAAAAGTTTAAGAACCACTGGTCTAGTGTGTGGCCAGTGTGACATCAAAACTGACCGGCTCGGAATCGGCGGACTGGCCGGGCCGATCATGCGGAAAATCGGCTAATTCCGGTTTAGCCGATTTTCCGGTCGATCGGTGCATCTCTAGTTTAAATCAGTGTGTTAGGCCTACTTGCCTTTTCTTTATAATTGTTTGTGAAATTTACAAGTAATATCTGGGTGATTAACTAATTTGCTCAGCAAAATTCTCTTTAAACTGTTGATCCACCATGAAAGTACACTGTAAGAAATGATTTTTATTTTCAAATAAAACAAAGATTATTGGTGTACTTTTTACAAGAAAATACTATTCCAGTTTTTTTTTTATTATTATTATTAACTTAAGGATTAATTCAATGTGTTACTTGCTGTTTCTTTGTAATTTGTGAAATTTCCCTGCAATTTCTAAATTGAAAATTGTAAATGCTACAATAAATGTATGTATAAATTGTAAATTCCAACAATAAGCATAGTTGACCTGCAAGAAAGAAACAAAAAACTGACTACAGAAACTAGTTCACTAATGCACCCTTGCAGCAAGGCCGAGAATTCAATGCATGCTTCTGTTCAATTCTGAACTGCATTCTGACACATTTCAGAAATATCATAACTGCGGAGATAAAGACGTTAGGGTTTCCTCCAACTCTCCTAGCCATCTTTGTTCTATGGGTACATTCCCTTATTATTCCTTTCTGGTTTCATCATTTTCACCTCTAACTACTCTGTTGTGTTCTCATGCCCATTTTCTTTATCGGCTGTCTGTTACTCTCTAGAGGATGGGAGGAGAGTATTTGTCAGTGTCAGTCAGATATGCTCCGCTGAGTTCTAGAGTGGACAGACCTTAAACTGAAATCAAACTTAGAAGCCAGAACATATTCACACACGCCTGACCCTCCCTCACGCACCAAACACACACACACACACACACACACACACACTGAAGGAAAGAAAACCGAGAATATCAGCAGAAGGGAATCACAGTGAGTAGGCAAGAAAGAAAATCCAATGATGAGTCGCCGTACAAACATTCACTCACTTGTGGGTCAAATTTTTCTGTACATATGAGCTGAGAGCACTCAATATTTGAGGATTAGTTCTTTCATACTTCATCTTATTACTTTACCCCTCATCCCACCTCAGCCCACCTTCCCTCAGCATTACCTCCTGAAAATGAAATTATGTTTCATTTAACGCACTTGTGCGAAGTGCTTTAACTGTCACTAGGAGAAAACATTGACAAAGACAGGTTAATCTCTCACATAATATGATTCTCTCGAGAGACCTCCCACAAAACTGTAAAGCTGGTGCTACTGTGATGAATTCAATTTAGTTTACATGTTCTAACTTCCATTTGATGTGTATCTTTGGTAAAGTGTTTTCCTCCCATGCGATTTGCTAACATTTCTTATATTTCTTTGCGACACAGCTTCTTCAGTATGTACCTGATGTAGTTTCTCAATCTTTAAAAATAATATTACCGTATCAATACAAATTAAAGCTCTATTGACAGCACTCGTGGCATTATTTAGCAAGAATGCATTCAATTGATCACAAATTGCAAAGACTTTAACATTATTAAAAAATTACATTTCAAATAAATGCTCTTCTGTTTTTTTCCTCTGTCAAAAGAACTTTTCGCTGCTCTTTTGAAAACCAGTTAATTTTTTCAAAACATCTTTTTTTGTGTTTATGACACCAAGGTGAGTAAATGACAGAAAAACAAGTTATAAAAAGTTTTTAAAATTGTAATAATAGTTACATATTCTATATTCTAAAAACAGTTTGTGTTTTTATATGTATCCTTGTGCAATGCCTTGGTCCACAGACTTCCATTTACTGTAAGCAAGACATTTTACTTGTTTTTACAATCCAGAGGGATGAAATTACATCCTTTGGTAACCAGCAGCATGTCACTGATGCGATCAATAGAGGTGGACTTGTATTGAGTCTGGACCATTCCTTTTGCATCACGAATGCATGCAGATTAATTTCATCAAACAGACCATTTGACAACGTTAAACGGGGACATGTGATGTGAGCTGGCAAGACATGGTGCATGTGTGACAACCCTGGTTCTATCCGCACGCCAGACACATTGAGAGAGCTATCAGGAATCATCACACTTCTCCACGGGATACTCATGTCATCTTGACATGACCAAATCTAAGGTGGCAGATTTGTTGTGATGAGACCACTAATGTCAGAGACATATGTGTACAGGCAGCTCTTAGCTTACAATGTGTTACTTTAGGAGGATCTCTCCCAGAATGTATGTAGAATTAGCACTTTCCTTGAAAGGGGTTCAAAATAGGGCCCAAAACACACAAAAAAATCTTCCATTTTAATCAAAAGTTCAGTGAAATTTTTATCAGAACATTCTGATTGTGGATCTCAGGAGGTCAAACTAAATTTGCAACACTATTTGGGACATGTATACATACAGTTTAAAATCTGACTAAATGAAAGGAAAAAATGAAATCGCATCATATGACCCCTTTAAAGAAAAATGTTTACTGGTAACAAGCACTTTAGTCTATATTAGTATGAGCTAGCAAATTTGGAACCAAGTATTGGTTTGTAGTTTGATAAACTGACATTTAACAAATTAAAGACAAATAATTTAAACATCATTTTATCTTAAAATAAGCAGGGTTGCAGGTTGAGCTGGACAAATAACACTCAATTTCTTGTAACAACTAAGTCAGAATTTTAAGTGATGTTAAAATTCTGAGGTAGAACCAAAATCTATATATGAGAACTGTGCATCTAATGCTTTTTTTAAGTCATGAGAGACCAAAGCATAACATACTATTCATGGAGTGCCAATTATTTTTGTAGTTTTGTAGCTTTACTTATTATTCCTCAATTCCACTAACCGGTTACCGTTAATTTTGTGGTTTAAAATAAGCTACACCGTCACTTTTAATTGAAATGGTAATTTATTATGTGACATTTCGCCCATGTTTGTGTGCAATGTGAGAGTGAGCTTTAATTTGTCTGTAATCCGTAGATGAAACTGGGCCAGGTGTACAGGGAAAAGCAAAAGGAAAGCCTCAGCACTTTGAAAGCAATGTTCTCTACTGCATTACTGACAAGAATCAAGAGTCAACCTTTGTAGTATTGTAGAACTAAAATCTCTCAGTTTCCTGTATGTACTTTTGAAACTCTACAGACACCCAAATAAAGAAGTTCAAATTAAATAACCCATGCAGACTTCATGCGATGCTACCCCAAAATCTCTATATTTTCGTCCTTATACTGCACTAGGTTGAGCCACAAATGTGAACACAAGCATTGTTGACCCAAAAATGTTTGTAAGAAATAAACCCGTTATTAACTGCGGTAAACCGCGGCTTCTGGCCAAAATATGATTCCATTATCCATAATGATGCTTTCTTCAGTGAAAAAGTCCATCCTGTGTTGTCCTCTCACACTGATACATTTGTTTAGAACTGTTTTGGACTGTTTTCACTTGTAACTTAATTTCTTTGGGTACTTGTGCGACCTTTTGGACATTTTTGTCCTTTTCAGTTTCGATTTTTTTTTATATTCTTGCCTGTGTTATTGCCAGCTGCATAAATTTTGGCACAGGTGTGTATTTTTATTGGAATTTTACTAGCACTAGGTTGAGCCACAAATGTGAACACAAGCATTGTTGACCCAAAAATGTTTGTAAGAAATAAACCCGTTATTAACTGCGGTAAACCGCGGCTTCTGGCCAAAATATGATTCCATTATCGATAATGATGGACATTTTTGTCCTTTTCAGTTTTGATTTTTTGATCATTTTGCCTGTGTTATTGCCAGCTGCATACATTTTGGCACAGGTGTGTATTTTTATTGGAATTTTACTATTTCACTTCCATTTCCTTTAATAAATCTGTTTTGCACTAGGTACACAAAATTGTTCTCTCAGGACCTTAAGGACAAAAATGTCCCCATTGAAACCCATTAAAATTGCTATTTTTAATCGCAGTGCCATTTAACTGTAAAATGATGCAATTTTTGTTAATAGGCTTTCATTCTGTTGGCAAGGCTTTACAATTTATTTGTTTACAATTTTTTTTACCAGATGGTGCCAATTTTTCAGGTTTGGCCTATAAGGCAAATACTCGCTTTATTCCTGTTTTCTGCTTCTGGATATTATATAGCCAATTGGATAAATAATGCATCTATAATTGTGTGGGTGTGTTGGTATGGATGTCAGAGTGTGGTTTGTATGTGTGTCATAAAAAAAATTGGTGTACGTGTGTGTTCTTGTAATATTTGAGAGAGAAAAACTCTAAAACTGGCATCTAATGGGGAAAAATTGGTACTGCGCCCAAACAAAATCTTACTGAAAGCTAATTTTTTGAGATATCAACCTCAAATTTGGAACACAACTTGTTTAGATAACATGGCTTTGATTTTCTAGCAGGTATAGTGTTCAACATGTTTCATAAAACATATATACTCGCTTTATTCCTGTTTTCTGCTTCTGGATATTATATAGCCAATTGGATAAATAATGCATCTATAATTGTGTGGGTGTGTTGGTATGGATGTCAGAGTGTGGTTTGTATGTGTGTCATAAAAAAAATTGGTGTACGTGTGTGTTCTCGTAATATTTGAGAGAGAAAAACTCTAAAACTGGCATCTAATGGGGAAAAATTGGTGCTGCGCCCAAACAAAATCTTACTGAAAGCTAATTTTTTGAGATATCAACCTCAAATTTGGAACACAACTTGTTTAGATAACATGGCTTTGATTTTCTAGCAGGTATAGTGTTCAACATGTTTCATAAAACATATATTTTATATAAAACATCATTCACAAATCATTTTCATAAATTAAACCTCTATAACATTTTTTTTTTGGTTTCACTTTTTAAACTTTTTTTTACTTCAACAATAATCTGCCATGGGTCTTCTTTAAAATGAAACCAAACTTAACTCTGTGCTCCCAAGCTTCAAATTTTTATGACAGTTTTTTGACATGGTTATTTTTGTCCACTATGGACCTACTTGTAACTTTGTTTAATTGACGCACAAGGGTTAATTTCTGGTAATATCGTCGACTTGATTGCACAGATACCATTTGAACTGAACTGAGCTGGATGATGACATCACTGAATCGATGATGAACTGACTTTAAGTGGAAAATTGAGTGTTTGCTATTGTCCCCTTGCATTATCTACACACTATTTTCCTGTTTAATACTGTAAAGCTGCTTTGACATAATCTGTATTGTATAAAGCGCTATATAAATAAAGCTGACTTGACTTGATTTGTGCATATTACTTCACTTACTTACTACAGAAATAAATATTATGGATAGAGGACTTATATTGTAGCTTGAAGCAGTTACTGTAAAGCTAAAGCTAAGTTAAATACGTCTTAATGATGGATTTGTATATTACAAACATGCAGCTTTTCGCTTAACAAGACATTAACTAATAGCCTTGAATCGTGTGGATTACTTGTGGATAATTGTGATGTTTTTATCAGCTGTTTCAGCTCTCATTCTGACGGCACCCATTCACTGCAGAGGATCCACTGGTGAACAAGTGATGTAATGCTACATTTCTCCAAATCTGTTTCTGAAGAAGTAACAAACTCATCTACATCTGTAAATCACCAGCAACTATTCTTTAAAAAAAAAGTATCAGCATACTTCTCCTCAACAAACCACATGTATCATTGAGGTCTGTTTTTTTTTTTTTAATGTTTTTAACACATACTCATGCATTTATACTTCAGAAACCCTTGCTGTTTTGCTGCTATGAAAGACTGTAATTGTAACTTTGGCAAAATATTAATGCCTTTTAGCAGACGGTTTCCTCTATCCAAAATGTCAGTCTGCGATAGTGATCTTTTATAATTCAATACGACATATCTCACAAGTGAGCCAGGTTAAGGAATCAATTTGTTTAAGGGTTCAGCACGGAATTTGATTTTCAATCCCAAGGTTGCACCACTTTATTCTCTAACAGGGCTCTCTTCCTATTACCCAGAATGCATCAGCATATCATAACAGTCCCTGTCAGGAGAGAGGAGGGTCAGAGTCATTCTGTAACCACGGTGATTGTAAATCCAACCTCATCCAGATTCAATCATCATACAGCCAAAAAAGGGGGGAAATACACAAAGGCACATGTGGAGATGCTGAAGTGCTGTTTCTTGTTTGGTGCATTTAATCTAATACAAGTTAGATACTGACAGATGCGATATGATAGTAAAAGGAAGCTAAACTTGCCCAAGTATCTATGATTCTTTGTGTTCAGGGAACATGCATCAGCTCAGCACTCAAGGGGATTTTTGTTACCTGAGGGTGGATGTTTCAGGATGACTTGTGTCAGCACCTGCCCCTTATGCGCTATATGGATTCACACACCATTAGGCAGCGTTCTTCGATGCGACTGCCAGGTCCAGGGTCCTACGTGTGATCGAACAAGGTTGCAAAAGGTTATGAGACACCCCAAAGCTCTGCTTATTCTCAAAACAGCACTGTGGTCTCTCCTTCTGACTAACCAGATATTATAATTCATTTAAAATTAAATCCAAGTCAACAACAGGAACAGCATCTAACGTCTCACTCAAAGCCTTCGATCTCTTTGAATCTCTGTTAAGACCCGAGACTCTGAATCAAATTTTGCAGTAAAATTAGCTTTGATGTCAGAGTCACATGGACATGTTGACAGGAACAACAAAGCAGCACTAATCTTTGTAGCTGGTTTTATCTGACAAAAATGAAATATTAGACTCTGAAGCATTGCACATCTACACTAGTTTCCATATATACCGTGTAAAGAATTAAGCTTTCAGTTAGTGTAATTTAGAGCAGGGCGTGGTGATAAACTAGATTTGTTTCCTTTAGAAAGTAGGTAAAGACTTCTGCATGCTCATAGCATCAAGGTTTCTGGTGCCTGAATAAATTAACTTAAATCCTCCTACAAAAATATCAAATACTGCAAAATGAACTCTCTGGACAATTAAATCTCAATCCTTTTTTCTCACAGACAAAGAGAGGAAGGATTTTAGCTCTAGTACAACAAAAAAGCAAAAGATGCACATATAAGTGTTTTGTGGCAAGGTTTATCACTACTGTATCTTTCATTATCAGTACATAAAAAAAACTTCAAATTGAATTATTTAATTAATGTAATATACAGTAGTCAACATTTGAAGCAGATCAAAAAAAGTTCATCAAAGTTGTCCTAAAACCTAAAACCAAAATGCACTCTTGTCTTAGGACAATTCTGATGAACTTTTTTGATCCACTTCAAATGTTGACTACTGTATTTAAATTTATCATAAATATTAAGGAAGGATTTTAGCTCTAGTACAACAAAAAAGCAAAAGATGCACATATAAGTGTTTTGTGGCAAGGTTAATCACTACTGTATCTTTCATTATCAGTACATAAAAAAACCTTCAAATTGAATTGTACAGTCAATATTTTTACATAACAGCAAAAACAGTAATAATGTGAAATATTACAATTTAAAATAACTTTTCTAATGTAATAAATTTGAATTTATCATAAATATTATAATTAATTCCTGTGATGGCAAAGCTGAATTTTCAGCATCATTACTCCAGTCTTCAGCATATTCCAATATGCTGATTTGTGGAAACGGTGATCTTTTTTTTTTTTTCAGGATTATTTGATGATTTTTTTATTTATTTTTTTGCAACAATGTAAAAGCCTTTACTTTAACTTTGATCATTTATTGTTCCTCAAACTTTTGAACAGTTGTGTAAATTACAAAACTTGGTCTTAGGACAACTGTGAAATATTACAATTTAAAACTTCAAATGTTGACTACTGTATTTAAATTTATCATAAATATTATAATTAATTCCTGTGATGGCAAAGCTGAATTTTCAGCATCATTACTCCAGTCTTCAGCATTTTCCAATATGCTGATTTGGTGCTGAAATAACATTTCTTACAATTATCAATGTTGAAAACAGTTGTGTTTAATATTTTTTTGGAAACGGTGATAATTTTTTCAGGATTATTTGATGATTGTTTTTTTGTTTTGTTTTGTTTTGTTTTGTTTTGCAACAATGTAAAAGCCTTTAATTTAACTTTGATCATTTATTGTTCTCTTTTTTTCTTTTTTTTCTCAAAAAAAAAAAATCCTCAAACTTTTGAACAGTTGTGTAAATTACAAAACTTGGTCACGCCAATCTTAAAAACATGGCTACACTTTCAATAATAAACATACTTGGTCAACCATAAGATTGCTCATTTTAGACAATTATGAGGCTGCTGCATGCTAATGGTGTTTGATTGTATAGACATTTAAAAGGATCTCCTACCCTCTTAATTGTCTTCTTAATGTCCATATCCTGCATCCATCAAATCTCCTGTTGGCATGAAACATGTCTGGAGTACCGTGGGGCGGCCTCGAGACCTTTTAATTCACACCTAGTGGGAATGCTTAATTAACGTTGTTCTGCCATTAATATCCCGTGGATCAATAAACGACAAGCATGGCATTAAAGTAGCATTATCCCATTTATAAAGATTAAGTGCATTGTTCATTAACACTCACCTTCATACGTTCCATATGCACTTGAGAAACACATGGATATACAGAAAGGCAAATACATACGATTACATCATGCTGTCAATATCCATTAGCACATAAACTGTAATGCACCATGTCAATGCAGGAACATGCACAAAGTAAATGGGCATGCACTGTGCACCACAGACATGTAAAAATAACATACGACAAGCACAACCTTGACACACAGAGACGTGCCACATGGAAAGTCACACATATGCACACACAGTACCCAGGAATGGAAGCTTTGACATCTTGACACACACATTCCTGCAAGGATGCTGACAGCAAATGCAGTCAGTGTCTTTCTCCTGATGCGAACTGAGCTGACTCATTCAGTCAGTCACCCATTGGGGGTCTTGTCAACCAATCCTGAGACAGGGCTCAAGTGAATGCCACTCTTTACTGTGGCTGAGGTACAGAAAGTGATGCAGAGGTGAAAAACACCTGCCTCCGACTGGAGAGAAACAAGATCCTTTCTGGAGTAACCTCATCAATTGCACATCTTGGTTTTAGAATATGCAAATTTTGCACTACCCATACACACACACACACATATATATGCAAGACATTTAGAACACAGTTTACAAAACTGTTTCTATTTCAAATAAATAATGTTCTTTAAAATTTTCTATTCATCAAAAAATCCTGAAATAAAGCATCATTATTCCACAAAAATATTATGTAACAAAAAACTGTTCAACTTTGATAATTGAGCATCAAATCAGCGTATTAGAATGATTTCTGAAGGATCGTGTGACATTGAAGACTGGAGTAATGGCTGCTGAAAATACAGCTTTACACGAATAAACTATATTTTAAAATATATTCAAATAGAAAACAGTTATTTTACACTGTAATAATATTTATTTTTAATATTTCTGTTTTTACTGAATTTTAATCAAATAAATGCAGCCTTGTTGAGCATATAAGACTTTTTCAAAGGCATTAAATAATGTTAATTATGCCTTTACTCCTCCTCTACCATTAATATATATATATTAAATATTATTTATGTATCATTTGCAAAGTATTATTTAGTATTATTCTTTCTATAGCAATAAAGAGTGACTTTACTTGAAATTCCAAGCCTCAATGTGATCACGTGTGAAAACAAAGACACTTGAATTTAACATGTGCACAGATGTGATAATGTGTAATATTCATGCGTTTTTTTTTTTTTACCATAAGGCTGACAGTGAACTCAGGATGGTGGATGTATCATATTAATTCTGTCATGAGTGAAAAAAAATATTCAAAATGTCTGCCATAAGATCAGCAGATATCTGATTTTCCATAACGCCCATGCAATTCAATAAACCCCAGGTTGGTTCCAGGGGACCATAAGTTACTTTGAATCTTCTAAATGACTAGCGAAACCGTATGGCTTCATGTAATATGATCCGGGGTGAAGTCAGTGCATCTCACAGCAGAGAGGTATGGGGAAGATGAGTCAAGACGCTAAAGAAGAGATTAATCTTACCAACACACACATATGCACACTCACTCGTCTTCAAGCATATTTCACAGCTTGGTGTGAGGGTGGGGGTCTCTGCTTTGAAGAGATTTTCTTGAAGGAAAGTCATCTCGTCAGGAGAAGTTCAAAAAGAGGCTCCATCAACAGCAGAATAAAGAATAAGAACAGAAAAATCAGCTTATGTTGACCTCATTTGATGAATCTATAATTTCTCTAAAATTTAATTCAAAATAAAAAAATGGCTTGTAGATGGCTAAAAGGAGTCTTATCCTGGGATACAATTAAAGATATGCTAGGCCAGGGAGTGTTTAAGATGGAGTGAAGGTATTTGCTGCCCTCTGCTGTTCAATTTTATCATGAAAGACACGTTTAATACAGTTCAAAAACAACAACGGCAATGCGTTGTGCAAGCAGAATCTATTAGAATAACAAAATAATAACACATAAATAAAAATAATAAATAAATAAGTTCAATAATAATAATAATAATAATAATAACAACACTATAAAAATCTTACATCCACTTCTAGGCTTATTTTCACAAGACAGTCTCAGGTATAGATACAGTAGGGCCTATATATCAAAGACTTATCGAAGACTTACAATTATCCCGTAAAGGGATTTTGGTATATACAGCGACTTATCTACTAAAATGGGGAAAGACCAGACGGTCATCTTTACAACGGATAGTCAAATCAGGTATAAAATCTCAAATCTAAACCTGAAATCAAAGCAAAAAAAAAAAAAAACTGGTTGGTCCTAATAATGCGCATGCGCTTTCGAGAATAAACAAACAGGCGGCGCCTAACAAATTACTTATTTTTCTTCCTACATATTTTAAAAGAATGAACATGATCTCGTGCCCAATGATGTCTTTAAGCCTTAAGTGTTTTATCAATTAATCCCTTGCATTATCTGACGAGGGAGATTACCGTATACCGACTTGCATAAACATCTTCCATCAAAACATTTCAACACGCCATGTCGGCCGTTTAGAATCAGCGATGCCTAATTTGTGAATGAATCAGTCTTGCGAGTCCCGTAATTCCCTCTGATTCCTTCGAACAGGTGATTGTACATACAGTACTTGGAGCGATTCTCAGGCCCCGTCCACACGGAGACGCGTTTAGCTGTATATGCATACATTTTGTATCGTATAGGCGTTTCGTCCACACGCATCCGGCGTTTTGGGAGAGTGAAACCATCAATTTTTTGAAACCGGGTCCCAGAGGCCACGGGTATTTTTATAAACTGAGTTTTTCCTTCTTCCGTTTTTAAAAAATCTCCGTCCACATGAAAACGCAAACGCATGCTATGAATCACTGTCAAGAGCATGCCAAACCAACAGGTGGCGATATAATCTCAACCGTAAAGCCATGTTAGCCAATCAGAAGCCTGAAAAAGTCTCCAGCAGGCGGAGATAACAGCACAGGCGCCGACGTCACAAGCCAAAAACTCCGGTTTCGCTGTCTACACGACAACACTGCAACCGGAGTTTTTGAAAATCTTCACCCTGGCAGGCGTTTTCAAAAATGTTCGGTTTCAGTGA
>NW_015646445.1:1569935-1574113 GCF_001515625.1 Sinocyclocheilus rhinocerous | reverse complement strand
TTTTTTTTTTTTACCATAAGGCTGACAGTGAACTCAGGATGGTGGATGTATCATATTAATTCTGTCATGAGTGAAAAAAAATATTCAAAATGTCTGCCATAAGATCAGCAGATATCTGATTTTCCATAACGCCCATGCAATTCAATAAACCCCAGGTTGGTTCCAGGGGACCATAAGTTACTTTGAATCTTCTAAATGACTAGCGAAACCGTATGGCTTCATGTAATATGATCCGGGGTGAAGTCAGTGCATCTCACAGCAGAGAGGTATGGGGAAGATGAGTCAAGACGCTAAAGAAGAGATTAATCTTACCAACACACACATATGCACACTCACTCGTCTTCAAGCATATTTCACAGCTTGGTGTGAGGGTGGGGGTCTCTGCTTTGAAGAGATTTTCTTGAAGGAAAGTCATCTCGTCAGGAGAAGTTCAAAAAGAGGCTCCATCAACAGCAGAATAAAGAATAAGAACAGAAAAATCAGCTTATGTTGACCTCATTTGATGAATCTATAATTTCTCTAAAATTTAATTCAAAATAAAAAAAATGGCTTGTAGATGGCTAAAAGGAGTCTTATCCTGGGATACAATTAAAGATATGCTAGGCCAGGGAGTGTTTAAGATGGAGTGAAGGTATTTGCTGCCCTCTGCTGTTCAATTTTATCATGAAAGACACGTTTAATACAGTTCAAAAACAACAACGGCAATGCGTTGTGCAAGCAGAATCTATTAGAATAACAAAATAATAACACATAAATAAAAATAATAAATAAATAAGTTCAATAATAATAATAATAATAATAATAACAACACTATAAAAATCTTACATCCACTTCTAGGCTTATTTTCACAAGACAGTCTCAGGTATAGATACAGTAGGGCCTATATATCAAAGACTTATCGAAGACTTACAATTATCCCGTAAAGGGATTTTGGTATATACAGCGACTTATCTACTAAAATGGGGAAAGACCAGACGGTCATCTTTACAACGGATAGTCAAATCAGGTATAAAATCTCAAATCTAAACCTGAAATCAAAGCAAAAAAAAAAAAAAACTGGTTGGTCCTAATAATGCGCATGCGCTTTCGAGAATAAACAAACAGGCGGCGCCTAACAAATTACTTATTTTTCTTCCTACATATTTTAAAAGAATGAACATGATCTCGTGCCCAATGATGTCTTTAAGCCTTAAGTGTTTTATCAATTAATCCCTTGCATTATCTGACGAGGGAGATTACCGTATACCGACTTGCATAAACATCTTCCATCAAAACATTTCAACACGCCATGTCGGCCGTTTAGAATCAGCGATGCCTAATTTGTGAATGAATCAGTCTTGCGAGTCCCGTAATTCCCTCTGATTCCTTCGAACAGGTGATTGTACATACAGTCCTTGGAGCGATTCTCAGGCCCCGTCCACACGGAGACGCGTTTAGCTGTATATGCATACATTTTGTATCGTATAGGCGTTTCGTCCACACGCATCCGGCGTTTTGGGAGAGTGAAACCATCAATTTTTTGAAACCGGGTCCCAGAGGCCACGGGTATTTTTATAAACTGAGTTTTTCCTTCTTCCGTTTTTAAAAAATCTCCGTCCACATGAAAACGCAAACGCATGCTATGAATCACTGTCAAGAGCATGCCAAACCAACAGGTGGCGATATAATCTCAACCGTAAAGCCATGTTAGCCAATCAGAAGCCTGAAAAAGTCTCCAGCAGGCGGAGATAACAGCACAGGCGCCGACGTCACAAGCCAAAAACTCCGGTTTCGCTGTCTTGTTCCATGTTCGTTTGTATACCGCGCGCAAGGTTTATGCACATAGTCCAAGTTTTCTCCGTTTTTAGTGTATCTCGGTGGCAGAATTACAGCGCCACATACTGGTCTGGCATGTATACTACATCGTTTTGGGGTTTCGTGGTTTCGTGTGGATGCAGATATTTCTTGAGACGAGGGGAAAAAAAGATCGGATAGGGAAAGCTCTGGCTTCGTGTGGACGTAGCTTCAAATTCTTGTGGAGGTTATTTTCAATGAAATGGCCAAACCGGTCTGAATCGGTTCACAATCGTAATGAATCAGTTCACAATTCAATCTGAATCATTAGGACAGCTGTCTCACGCGCTCAATGGACTGAAGCGGTTTTCTAACACAGAACTGGGATATACTTTAAAAGACACAAAACATAAATAGTGATGGATGAAGTGAAAATGTATCTTCAATCGGTTGAAACAAATCCTGAAAATGTACCCTTTCGTTTGTAATGTTAGCACTTGCGAGTGAAGCTTGTGAGCGGCTTGGACTGAAGGTAAAGCCATTTTCATATCAAAAGAATATCAAAAGACAATCAAAGCACCACAGATACAATGGTGTTACAATGTTTTCAGACGTATGTATGTATGTATGTATGTAAATACCATTGTATAATTTAATTGTGTAAGGTAAATCAAAGTACTATTGTACAGTAGTAGGTTACCATCTGATGCATCACTGTACCACTGCCGTAGTATTTTCTGAAACTTAATTCTGTGCTGTGTCATGAAATGATACTTTGTAGGCCATAGTTGCATTAACGCTACACTATTGTATTGAGTTCACTCTCTGTCAAACAGTACAAGCTACACTTATGATTAGATTAATTATGGAATGTGAGGTCTGCATACATTTAAATAGAATGAATTTTTTCATTCTTAAAAGCAGAAGTACCCCCTCCTGTGCCACTGTAATTGCCATGACTTTTTGTCATGAATATATTCATTTTTGCTTGTGTTTATGAAACATTCAACATCTAACAAATACTTTTGACTCCAGCCATCAGGCCTCCCGTTGCAATATAAAGAAATGGGTTGCGTATTGCTTGCATAAACAATTCTGTGTTCAGCACTGAAAGTTGCAGAGACATTGTACATCAGAATTCTGACAATGCTGGCAACAGTATGCCTCCATAGTGTTAAAATTAGTTTGTGATGCAGTGCATTCATAAGTGTTGCATTTCAATCAGTATGTGTTTAACTTGCAGGAAAATATGCTATTTCACATTTGATTTACCCTGCTGCAAGGTGAGTGTATAATTCATTCCATTATTTGGTTGCAATATAAAGAAATGGGTTGTGTATTGCTTGCATAAACAATTCTGTGTTCAGCACTGAAAGTTGCAGAGACATTGTACATCAGAATTCTGACAATGCTGGCAACAGTATGCCTGCATAGTGTTAAAATTAGTTTGTGATGCAGTGCATTCATAAGTGTTGCATTTCAATCAGTATGTGTTTATAACTTGCAGGAAAATATGCTATTTCACATTTGATTTACCCTGCTGCAAGGTGAGTGTATAATTCATTCCATTATTTGGAGTCTATTAAAGATAGATTGTATGTTGTTATGTTTTTTATTGGACTCTGTTTCTGAAGGAAAATGGCTCATGTCAGCATTAAGTTGATAATAATAACCATTTCCCTCATGTTTTGTTTTCCATCCCTGGCTTTTCATCTCCGTCTCCATTACAGTGATTCACAGCCCAACCGGAAAAATAGATTATGATAGGGATCTACAACAGTATAAATCGTTTTGCCCTTAAATGAAGACTTCATATAAAGTTGCATGACACTACAAGCTCTCCATAAAAGATCTACAACTGTATAAAACAGCATAAGAAAATTGAATTTCAAATGAAGGTCTACAACTGTTTAAAATGCTTATGGGGACGTTCAGTCCTTGGCTTTGCAGAGCTTTAACAGGTTAAGGTCATGCTATACTAACTGAAGATTATATTATCAAACATTTAAAAGGTCAATTCACAGACACACACAACATTTTTTTTTTCCACTGTGCTGCTTTTTAATAGGTTTTTGATGCAAATTTGCATGAGTCATAGGTCTTTGAAAGTTGTGGCACTTTTTAAAATTTGGGTTAGGCAAATCTGAATTTTCAGCAGATATTACAGTACTTATTCTACTTAATACAGTAGAATTTCTATAATTTCTATAATACAGTACTATTCTACTTATTTGAATATTATTCTAGTATTTGCTCAAGTATTATAAATGTTCAAACTAGGGATGCTCCGATCAAGATTTTTGCAGCCGATACTGAGTACCGATTTCTTGTCATGGTGATCAGCCGATATCGATGCCGATTCTGATGCTTCAAGCTTTATACAGAAGGTTTCATCGGGTGCACGC
>NW_015646445.1:1569279-1569909 GCF_001515625.1 Sinocyclocheilus rhinocerous | reverse complement strand
TAGACATAATTATGACATTGAAAAACATAACCAGTATCACTGTATTGTGTTATAAATCCTCAGAAGGTAATATACTGGGAGGGGACCACTTTTCTCAGGTCTCTAGAAAAATCTGTTCCCCCTGTGTTTGTTATTTCGACAAGGCTTCAGTTGTTTAAGAGAAACACACACACTAACAACAACAACAATAAAATGGATGTGCTTGCGAAAAGACAGCAAAACCACTAAAACTCGCTTCGCCGGGGTGAAATCATGACGTCACGATTTTCGTACTGAAGCTGCGCATGCGCTGTGAGGGGGAAACAGGGAAACTGAATTCACCGGAACACCGGTATAAACACAAGCGTTAGAGCGGCCGCGATCAGCTGCGGTTCCTGTGGAGCCGTAGACGTGTGCAGGGAGGCGCAGATCAGCTCTAACGTCACTGAGTGTGCTGTTAAAAATGAACCATCTATTCATCATATAATCATGCAAATCATACATGACAAATAGCGAATTTTTCATTGTTTCTCGAAACGTCATAGCATTTCACATCACACCGGCGCCAAATAATTTATGTCCCCATGCATCATGTACGTCGTCACGCGTTGACGTCATCAAATTGCGATCGGTTCGTGAGATCGGCCAAGT
>NW_015646445.1:1539101-1568887 GCF_001515625.1 Sinocyclocheilus rhinocerous | reverse complement strand
TGTTAAAAATGAACCATCCATTCATCATATCATCATGCAAAACATACACGACAAATAGCGAATTTTTCATTGTTTCTCGAAACGTCATAGCATTTCACATCACACCGGCGCCAAATAATTTATGTCCCCATGCATCATGTACGTCGTCACGCGTTGACGTCATCAAATTGCGATCGGTTCGTGAGATCGGCCAAGTGTAGTGAGTACGGATCGAGTCATAAAATGTGATTATCGGCCGATACCGATCTCCGGCCGATCGATCGGAGTATCCCTAGTTCAAACAGTTGTGTTGCTTAATATTTTTTGTGGAAACCATGGTAGATTTTTGTGATGAAAAAGAACAGCATTTATTTAAAATATAATTGTCAAACAAAACATCTTTACTGTTGCATTTAATCAATTTAATGCAGCCTTGCTGAATTAAAATATATTAATTTCTTTGAAAAAAAAAACAAAAAAAAACGATAGTGTATAAGAAACCTGCAATGAAATATCCAAAAGCACAAGATATGAGTTTAAAAGTATGATGGAGAGAATGCGTTTCAGGAACAACATGCATTTGGTTTCATTTTATCATACACAGTTATAATATGAGCTGTATGGACCACTTTTACGGTGTTTTTGGCCCTTGTAAGCTTTCATTTTCATTGTATGAAAAAGCCTATAGATTTTTAACATTTTTGTGTTCCAAAAAAAAAAAGAATGCTAAATGGATTTGAAACAACATGAGGGTGAGTAAATGGCAGCATTTTAATTTTTGGCTAAACTAATCTTTAAGAAAAATAAGCTTGAACATACTAGCAGACGCTTATTATTATTATTATATTATTATACTCTCTTTTATTGCAGGACTCACGAAACACTAATTGCTGTTACACTCCCCGTGAAGCGACCTAGGGTTAAGTGCTTTGCTCCAGGCTACAAACAGTGACAGGGCATCACAGCAAAGCTCAATTCCATGGGTCTCCTCAACCCAGGATCAAACCTGTGACTTTTGTGCTACCTACCCATTACTGTAGGCTGCATCCACCAAAACATATATTTTGAATACGCATAAGCTCCATATACTTCAATCTATGCTTTCGGTCCAAAGGTCTGAACTCCCTTCTCTCTGGTAGGGTGGATCTTCAAACAACCATCTGGTGCTCACACTACAAGGGGGAAAGATTATTCTTGATATGGGCAATTAGAGAAGTTGTTAGTTATGCAGGCCTGCTAGTGCAGAACACACACATTACAGGAAGCACTCCTGCGGTGAACGCTCAAAAGGCGGGTGCAAACCGCAACATCACATATTCACCTCTGTATGTTATGATGTTTAGCTGAACATCTGTGCTGTCTGAGGTTGTGTCTTCAGGGAAGAGGCCGAGACGGGGAAAAAGAGTGTATCTTGGACCCTGTTTTCAGAGGTCTGATCTAGGCAATTAAACCTGAACAAACTCTTTCCTTTCTACCTGACTGGAGTCGCTCCAGCATTTGTTGTTCAATATGTTGCACAAAATAGGTAGCGGCATAATCAAAAGGATATCTCATCTCTGAATGTACAAACATTGCTATCTCTCTGTTGATGTACTAGCAGCTAATTTGTGGCTCCGGGGCCGCATAGCGACTTATCCTCAGAGAAAACCAACCTCCCCTGAGGAAGGAGAAATGAAACCGTTGTGGTAATCTTTTTATTGTAGTTAAGGGAGGAAGTGGCATAGACACGTCTATAGTCAAAGAGGATGTTGATAGAGAAATCCTGTTATTCATAAACTAGCACAAACATGCACTGCAGTCACTGTTTGTTCTCAATGCCGAGGCTTTACCTGTTTACTGAAAGTTGGAATAAGGAGATTTTAGAGAGATATTTTCAATAGAGGTTTCAAAACAGAGGCATAAATTGTTGAAAAAGAAAGGAACATGTTTCGATTTGTAATGCAGTACAACCAGTGAATATATGCAAGAGAAGAAGGTCAAGGAGGTTTGTTCTCCTTGTTCGAAACTTTACAATGACAGAAGAGTTTTTCTTATGCAAGCACTAAAGCTACAGGAGGCATTTTTTGAAGCCGGATATATAGCCTTTGAGAAAAAAGTGCCTTTACCCATTTTGAAGCCAGCTTAACTCTTCAGAGCTCGACAAGTCAAAGATGGTTTTGCCTCTTGGCAGCAGAAAAGGTCTCCTGCAAAACAAGAGACCTGCACAAAGCATAGCTGATGAGCTGAGACAGATATGTGTTCTTCCAAGTGAAGATTCACAGCAAATAGGATTAAAGCTAATGGTGTTTGCCACACCTGGCCTTGCTCGTCTAGAACTGTGCCGCTTTAACATGTTGACATTTCCAAAGGTTGATTTGTCAGGCTGCTCCGTGAAGCCGGAACAGGAGTGAGTGACGTATCGGGGACCGTGGGTATCCACGGTAACGGAGCCACGAGCGATGTGCGTATTATAAGGCCATCTAGAAAACATTAGCTCCACCAGAGTGGACTGCAAATCAAATGACCTCAAAGCTCAGATGCTGGCTAATGTGAGGATGGCTGCGGGTGAGTGGAGATGAAATGTTTCAGTCGAGCTCGGTGGACCGGATGGACCGGGGAAAAAAAAAAAACAGTTTACTTTATCTAATAGCTCACAGGCAACAATTGTCATGACTCAGTCACCCTTTATTCACACTGTAAGATACATAAAATGGCAAGGTGCTGCGTAGTGGGATGGCAGCTTTGAAAGGTTGCAGGTTCAGACCCAAGCCATGATCGTTTGATGAGCTATTAATGTTGTGTCTTTGATTGAGATTGGTCCAGAAGCGATTGTCCCAGCGAATTTTGTTCCTGGTGGAACATGGCCCTATAGCAATGCCAAGGTAAGGTTTGCCATCCTTTTCTATTAATAGTTTGATCTTGGGTTTTTTTTTTTGTTTTGTTTTTTTGAGGTTTGTACAAAATGACAGATTTAATGTTTGACAGCACGTCAGACAGTTCTCAGAGAAAAATAAATGAGTTTTCATGCATATCTAGAAATGTATTCTGTAAATGTATTGCCATAGGAGTGACCTAAAGTGAGCATATACAGTACTTATTTAATGAGCATTTTGGAAATTATATTGGTATTTGTTAATGTTTCCATTATCATTTTTTATGCAGTGTCTCACAGTTTGCAGTAAAACATGTGGATGGACAGCTGATTATCGAAATCATACCTTTATCTTATTGATGTTTGGATTCATACTAGCACAAAGATAAATGTGAATGTACACTGTGACCAATCGTAAGTACTTGATTTAAACAACATTGATATAAAATCCAAAGAGTAATAGCCAAAAGCTCTTTAATAAATCTCAATTTCATTGCATTTTCCATCAAGCATTAAAGCGTCATAGAACTTGTTCAGAGAAACAGAAGGTAAGAAACAACCATTTTTTGACCTTTGTTATGTGCACAAGTGGAAATTACCAGGCTACCGTATTTATTAATAATCCTGTGCGAAGGCAGAGTGAGAGTCAGCCACCAAGATAGGAGTGTAATTAAATCTACATATGGTTCAACTCGCCACATTTCGCTTGGCATTCGAATTAAACATTGTAAATATGGAATAATAACTGGCCTGTGTACAAAATATTTTTTCCCCCTGAGATAACAGAAAGAGGTGGGAAGGAGAGGGGGGGGAGTACATTAGCAACTCAAATGAGATCATAAACTCACTTTGCGAGGTAATTGTGAAATCACAAGCTGTGGTAAAATATTGTTGCCAGATGAGTTTTTTTTTGTTTTGTTTTTTGTGAAATCTGCGGTCTGCAACCTGAACAGCTTGATTTGAGTGATTGAAGTGCTATTTGAGGAAATGCATTAGTTATGCTACATTTTCTTGTAAGAGGTGCACAGGAAGGAAGCCAAGCAGAGATATGAGTACTGTAAGTCAGTAAGCAAGTGCAATGTGCTTTCATATATCAAACAAGAACGTCGTAAGACACTGCTAAAAAAAAAAATCAGAAAATGTATTAGCTCATTTTTCCAAAAGTGTTTAAGTGGCACTAAAATGGAAGTAGCAACAAATCTTTTATTCCGTTATAACATTTTGACTTGAAACTGCAAGGTCAAAATTGTAAAAAAAATTAAATAATAATAATAATAAAATTAAACCATATACATGTATAAATCGTTCACAATAGGATATGTAACATGCATTTAGAAAGTAATGAATTTTCATTTCATGCTGACTTTAACCCTGTGTTGTGCTGAAATTTCTTTACCTGATTTGTGATTTTCCCAGTTTGTATTTCTTTTTGAAACTGTTTGGTCGTAAACCTCACTGATCTAAGCTTATGCACCTCAGTTTTTGAGTTTAAAAAAACCCTTTGTGGATAATTTTGTCAATGTTCAATTGAATCAAATAGGCCTAAGATCAATCTGTTCCAAAAGAAATACAAAACCTGTTCTAATTAAAAGAAAACAAGTTGATAATCTATGATAATATAGCACTCCAAGAGGTTCATAAGCATTTTTTGTAGGCCAGGAAAACCCAGGAAAAAGTGTAACAAGGTGGGGGAAAAAATTTTTTGGGAAGTTGTTATACGCTGTGTGAGCAGTAAGTTTTAGTACAATGTGATAACATTAACTAGCTGCCTTTCACGTGACAGCTCAGAGAAGAAATGGACCAATTCAGATCATGTAGTTTTGTGGGGACCAGTCAAACAACTTGCATTGAGATGGAAAATCTTACAGAAAACTTCATGAGGAACTTCTTTTGGCTCATCCCCTGCTTGCAACTACGGTGAGACTTTTTAGTCAGTCTTTCATCCTGGAAGGGAAAAAAGTTTATTTAGCCACGTTTTCGGAGTACACTACTAGAAGGTCTTGAAGCCACAAAACCTTTAAACAATGCAATGCTGCTGTGCATAGATTATAAAAGCAGAGACCACAGAAAGACTAACACATTTACAAATTGCAGTCCACTCCCTGATAAGTACCTCTTGGGTTCCTGAAATATTTCACCACCGCTCCACTATTAGCTTTGAATATTTGAGAGCTTCTCCTCGAGACTCTCCAATTAACAACAAACACAGATTTTATGGAAATGGAGGCAACAGCTTTGTCTTTGTGGAACATGTTGCCCCCACGTGGATTTGAATCATAGACTTCAAAAGAGCACTAATCCTTCATTAATGAGAGTGTGGGGTGTAACCTTCAGAGTTGACACTCACAGTGTCAGAAAATAAATTACAGGCTGATGCCTCTGCTTAGGAGATACTCTCGTGAGACAACATTATCATGTTATTTACCAACATTTAGAGTCCAACTGCTGTTCAAAAGAGGTGTCTTGAATACTACTTAACCTTACATATCGCATGCATTGTAGATATGTGGGTTCACTAATCCCCAACATGTCATTAAACATGAAATTCGTGATTATATCCTGGATATACTGCAAAAGTCATACATCATGCAATAATATTATGCAATAGTCAATGCTAAACATTTAAACCACCAGGTGGCAGTAGAAGTCTACAGTTAGTAACTTTGGCTTTTAACCATAATGCTCCATGACATGGAATATCACACCTAATTACATTTTACAGTGCTTTTCCGCACTGTAGAAGCGTGAGCTTTTATGTCTTTACTAAAACTACATTCAATATCCTGTAGTTACAATTGTCACCTTGGTCTGGTTTAGCATCTTTGCAGAGAAAAATGTTATTGCTCAGAGGTTGCACTTTCGTAGATCAGGTGGTGTAATGGAGTTCTTCTTCATTTGAGTATCATTTTTATCCTTTGCAGAGATAAAAGATCTGTAAAATGAATAAGAGCATAGCTCAGATAATTTGGTCTTGGAAGAATTTGATGAAAAATGTTGGAGGTCATATTGAAATGTCGGACTTTGGTATCTAAATTTTAGAGGAGATGTGAGATTATGAGGGTCTTTTTTTATTAAAAAAAAAAATACTGATAAGTAGAACACTCAGTCGTATTGCTGTCAAGGAAAAGCAATTGAAATATTAAATAGATCTCATTTATGGTGTTCTTTCCTTTGGGCCTTCCTTTGCTTTATGAATATTAGTCTGACCTTTGAGCGATAGAAGTCGTTTCTCAAACATTATTTCTTTTGCTTCTGAATCCAGCGCCGCCAGTGTCATGAATGCATGAATGTGTTCAGATGAACAGGATCTCTTAGAGCAGAATTTTCAGTAGACGAAAGCAGGCACAGGAATATGGTGAAGTGGAATGTAATGCAATCACCGCTCTCAAATATAAGATGTGTCAGAGGACAAGATAAAATAAGAGGAAATGAGCATGAAACCATGCCTGTTACTCGCGTTCAGAGGGGCTGCACAGTTTTATGGGGTTTGAGTCAGACATCATGTTGCTTGGGGAATGGTAGGCCTGTTTTTAGCAGCATGAAATGAGATGGCCCTCTCTTACCACACAAAATCTCTATCTGGCAGTCTGCAAATTATACAATGACTTTCACAGGTGTTGACATGTTTAAATGGATTTTAACTCAAAAAGAGGGAATTTTTTCAGGGTGCTGTCTGTTGGAGTTTGTTTCATGCAGTCCTCAAGCCCAGTTAAAAATAGATATATACACTAACTGTTTTATGAAAGTTTGTGAACTTTCTATCAAAGAAACCTTTAAAAAATGCAACATGGTTTCCAAACAAATATTAAGCTGCATAGCTGATATGGAAGAGATGTATGTATATATATACAGTATATGTACATCTCTTCCATCTACACATCTACTACCCTCTAACACTAGCTCTGTCTATTTTATTTCTATTCTACAGATTTATACTTAAAAAAATGAAATGAACCCTCTAACACTAGCATTCTCTGTTCTTTTTTCTATTCTATCTACTTGTTTTTTTTATTATTATAAAAAATTTAAAAAAAACCTTGCTACGTGTACTGCATTAGACTAACCAATACTTGTCACAGCATTTACATTTTATTGCTCTTTTGTTGGATTTGATTGATTCTATTGTCCTCATTTATAGGTCGCTTTGCATAAAAGCATCATACACACACACACACACATCATGTCATGTTTTGTCCAACACTGCTACTAACAAAAACGATCGAGCAGCATACTGTTGCTATGGTTACCTTCTCAGACGAACACTTCTGTTTGCAAGCATCTATTTAGTCGCAAGTGACACACTTGCAGTCTAAGTATTGTGGTTACTGAATCATAGTTTTATAACGCTGTTGAAATGTATGTACTTATATGTAAAACGATATATGCTTTAGGGACATAAACCCTTTGTTCTGATTTCCCTCTGGGGTGATTTGGGCTGTCCCACCTCTCTGATAACTCACAGCCTGGTTGCTATACGCATTCGGGTTTTGAGTATGGCTGCAGCAATAGCAGGATGGACAGAAGTCGCACAATTCAAAGTTGCATTGTGACATTCAGTAAGTATGTAATGTTAAACATTCAGCGGAGTTGAGGCATGAGAACTGGATTGTACTTTGTTGTTACAGACCTTTGTGCTTTTGTGCTGACAGCAAAAGTTGGTGACATTTCCAATATATATTTCTTTGTAAAAATGTGTCAGGCTGTTTACATCTGTTAAACTCTGTTTACAGTAATAATCAGCCCAAGGGCTTCACAGAGACGTGAATAAATCGTGAAGGTATTCGCACTTGAGCTCTTGTTTTCTAACAGCTCTGTCTGTTTCTTTTCTCTATAGGTTTTTGTGAAATCTTCAATCACAGGATGCAATTAGAAAAGAGACATTTTATGTTGATCAGAGCCTGAGACTGTGTGTGTGTGTGTATGAGTCTACCTGCGCTCGAGTTTAATCAAATGTGTGACCGTGTGCAAGCATGCATGAGCATGTGTTGACACCGTGATCTGAGACTGCCATTGCTACCCAGCAAAGGTTAACAAGTTTAAACACAGCTTAAGTTGAGCTCATTAGACAAGAGGGAGTTGTGTTGAACTCAGAAATCTGCATTAAAGCCTTTTAAATGCTTACTCTCATTAAAAATACACTTTTTAGGTATGTGTATACACTCTAAAAAATGCTGGGTTGTTTCAACCCAACTTTGGGTCAAATATGGACTAACCCAACTTTTGGGTTAAAAATTTAATGTAAAAATTTAACCCAATGGTTGGGTTAGTCCATATTTGACCCAAAGTTGGGTTGAAACAACCCAGCATTTTTTAGAGTGTATACAAAATGAAGCCTATCTTAATAAATTAGAATTTAATTTTATTTATTGTTAGTATGTCATGGCATTATTCTGACTTTGTTAAATTTTTTAACATATATACACGATATATACACACACATACATATTGCATTGCAGTAATGAGAATTTGTGGTAAAATATGTAATGACAATAATGCAAAAACTATGAATAGTCCAAAAACATACTTGATTTCTTGTGTTTTGTTTTTATTTTGTGGTAAAATATGATCCAGGCATTTTCTGTAAGAATCTCCATCAAAGTCTATGTCTTCACATGGTGTTCTTTTAATTGCCCCTTTAAAGTGCCGTTCCCAAGATAAAAGGGATTTTTACCTGCTTTTTGATCTTCCAATCCACTCTAGCAGGTTCTCTGGGACCTCAGGGAGAGACTGGCAGGATGAGAGGGAAGGGAGGTCGCGTATCATCACACTAAGCGGAGATCTGAATACATGTGAAATTAGTCTTTATTTTATGTAGGAGTTTGGTAGTTAAGTGTTGTATTTCTATTCTTGTGCAATAATTTTAGATTTTTACCTATGCTGTTCATGCTAATATTAATGCATTTCGATTTTTAAAGCCGCAATGAAACAATAGTAGCACTAGATCTTCTCTTAAATATTGTGGTGTGCTACAGAGTGAACTTGCTTAATAAAAAGAAAAAGATGTAGGGTGGGGACTCTATCCATTAGTTTTGATTGGATGGAGACAGATCTGAATGTGAGTTTATAGTTGATTGTAAGAAAGGTGTGGGGTTTAATGACTGAAGACGTCCAGCATACGTCGGCAAAAAAAAGAATATAAATTTACTGGAAAATTGAGTTATGACATTTGTAAGTTACAAGGTCAAAAAAAAAGGAAAAGAAAAAAAATTGCAACATGCATGGATGAATTTTTAGAATATAATTGTAAACTGCATGTGATTATAAAGCATGCAATAATTCACTTCCCAAATGTATTTTTGAGTACCAAAATAAATACATGAATAATGAAGATTAATAACAAACATTTAGAAAATAGATACAGTAGAGTGAATTTCCATTTCATGCCAACTTTTTTGTTCACATTTTTTAGAATAAACAATTTTGATTCTGTTTTAGGTTGTCACTTGATGTCCAGTGTAAGATTTGGGTCATCAAGCTTTAGAACATCCATTGCTAACTGATCTGAAGTGCCAATAAATGAAGATCTTCATCTGAAATGTTTGAAGCGGTACATAGCCGTTTTTGACACATTTCTTCTGGATGAAGTCTGTGATTCTGTACTTGTCTTCACAGACAGCCTGCCAGAGTAAGGTGACCGATCATCTACCTGCTGCTGCTGTAACGTCAGCCACCTGTTAAACAGCGCCTCAGACGTGTCCTGTTTCCACCCGTTACGTCCGTCAGTAAATAATTCCTGACAGACATGGCGTCAGTGATTTGCTGAGGTAATTTGGTTCCCTTTCATCCAGGCATCTCAGCAGGCCGCACCTCCCTCTCCCCCACATTCATCAAACTGCCAGTACAGCTGATGTTTTTTTATTCTTCACAGATAGTTCTCACCGCTGCCCCTCCTCGCTCTCTTTCATACGCATCTCCTGTATACCCTTGGCTGAACTCTACTGCATCTGTAGGAGGATGAATAGTTGAAAAGGACCATAAAAGTGGTCCATATGACTAGAGTACACTAAAGTCCTCAGAAGCCATATGCTAGCTTTATGCGATGAACAGACAGAAATGTAAGCAGAGCTGGTCTTGTTATTCAGGTATACCAGTTTTATTTGTTTTACCTGGATTATTGTGGCTCTACCATTGGAGAGCTATGATGTAAGCCATTATAGGCTAAACAGGCATCCTCAGAACTCATTTTGCCAGGTTTTGAAACAACGATATCCCAAATGTTGCGATACAATACATTTCAATGTTGGAGTCGGCATGAAATGGAAATTCACTACATCTGTTTTCTTAATGCTTCTTATTGATATTATTGTGAACAAATCAGCCATGCATGCTTAATTTTTATTTTTTTTAAATGATATTGTAATTTTGAGTTAAAATGTCATAACTTGATCTTTGGTTGAAATAACAGACTTGTCTCTGGACTTTTCCAATCATTTCGTCCTCATAAACCCTGACTTTTTCTTACAATCGACTACAAGCTCACATTCAGATCTGCCTTCATCCAATCAAAAACTGATGGATTGAACAAAGTCCCCACCTTACTTTTTCCCCCCATCTTTTTCACTTAGGTTTTCATTTCAAAATGTTCACTTGCATTTTCCAAATTTTTCTCACCCACACTGAAACATCAGAAAATGCTAAAATCATTACAATGCACATGCGTAAAACATAAAAGCTTACTGAGATGATACCGAGAGACCAGACCTGATAAAGGTCTCATGCTTTTCCTCTGGCATAATCAGTTTGTTAGCAAAATATCTCACACTCAGTCACCTTGTCATGTCATGGCCTCATGTTTTGCCGCAGAACAGCAAGTGCAACTAAATTTCCTGTCAACTTTGCAGGAATGTAATATGAAGACTGCACAAACTAATATAAAAATATAAATAGCATGTAAACTATCATCTGTTGGTACAATATGGGTCACATGAAATATCTCAGTTTTCACAGTCCACGCTATAACGTGAACATTTTCAAATCTACTCACAGTTTCTCTTTAAAAAATGTCACCTTGGTGTGAATGGAAGGCCAAAACATAGAGAGATAGAAGATGCATTTACAAATGTATCCAAATTAGTGTAATTACTGTCGCTATGCTGTAAAAAAAAAAAAAAATGCATGGTTGCAAATAAAACAAATATATGTTTTACAAATAATACTGTTTTACAAAAAATACTGTTTTTCTTTTTACTTAATTTACTAGCAATTACTGAGTGCAAATAGTTTTCTAGCTTTTTTCAAGCATTTTTTTCCCGTTACATTGGCTTTAAGAGTGGAGTGAAAGCACAAATAAAATCTGAGTGCTGTTAAGTTTTTAGTTAGGAAGTTCTGAATGACATGCTGGTGAGTAAATAATGATCAAGTTAATTTTGGGGTGCACTGTCCCTTTAAAACAGTACACTCTAAAAAATGCTGGGTTAAATACAACCCAGTGCTGGGTAAAATAGGGACAAACCCAGCAATTGGGTTGTTTTGACCCAGCGGTTGGGTTAAATGTTTAACCCAACGTTCTGGGTAGTAACCCAACCGCTGGGTCAAAACAGCCCAATTGCTGGGTTTGTCCCTATTTTACCCAGCACTGGGTTGTATTTAACCCAGCATTATTTAGAGTGTAGCTTGACTCTCTGTTTGCCTCTCTCACAACACTAACCATTCCCTTCAGAATGATTTAATTTGTTTGTTTAGCCTCATTTGTAAACATGGAAGAATGTATTTAATGGACTGGAGCGAAATGTAAAATAGCTTTGATATATAGGCATTAAAATTCCATTGAGGAACATTTCCAACACAGCGGCAGAATATGAAACGAGGAAGATAATGGTTTTGTTCCAAACATCCCTCTGGGTTTATAACAAGGCCAGACAATAGCCGTGGGTTAGATTTAATAATGCTTGTCCCATTTCCTCTGTCTTAATCCAAACTAATTAAGCTTTTGGAAACTTTCTGCCATTTGAGCTCAGACTAATTCTCCATGAGTGGTCTACTTCACTCCAGAACTAATAGAGAGGAACATCCTTTGTTCACCACGTATCTTTACATAACTCTTTATTCGATAATAGATGGCTTTCGTAAATGGAGTGGGTTGAGCTTACTTTATATTCTCCAAGGCAAACGTAGGCTTGCTGTTGGCCAGATTTTTTTTAATATTGTTTTACAGCTAGAAGAAAACACACAGAAGAAGCTAGACATCTCATGTTTTAGGATGAGCTGTACTGCTGTCTAGACAGGGAGATGCCCACTGCGTTTTTCATCACCATCGGTATGTTACGTAATCAGAGAAGCATTGTTTTTGGGACTTTTGGTCTCCTAGTCACGTTCTTGTCTTTTAAATAAAACCAGCAGAGTGAACTGTGAACAGAATATTGCATTGTAATGCTTATATACTACTTCTACAAAGTTCTTATAAAAAACTGTTCATTATACTGAATCTCTTGATTGGAGCTGGTTTGTCTTATTTGGCCAGAAAGTATGAAAAATCAGATGCGACTGCATTGCTTTGACGAGATCATTTTGTACATGAAAATTCTGCCATTTACTCACCCTCATGTTTTTCCAACACTGTATGCATTTCTTTTAATGTTGTTTCAACTGCTTTGACTTTCCTTTTATGAACTAAAACAGCTGAACTTATAGCAATATATCTTCTTAATTTTCTTAAGCTCACCAAAGCTGCATTTATTTGATCAAAAACATTAATAGTGTGAAATATTATTACAATTTAAAAGAACTTTTTTCTAGTTTAATATATTTGTAAATGTAATTTATTTCTGTGATGGCAAAGCTGAATTTTCAGCATCATTACTCCAGTCTTCAGTGTCACATGGTCCTTCAGAAATCCTTCTAATTTGATGATTTGGAGCTCAAGTAACATTTCCTATTATCAATGTTGAAAACATTTGTGCTGCTTAATATTTTTGTGGAAACTGTGATATTTTTTTTCTGGACTAATAAAGTTCAAAAGACACCATTTTTGTGAAAAACACATTTTTATATTTTGTAACATTATAAATGTCTTTACTGTCACTTTTTATCAGCTTAATGCATCCTTGATGAAAAGATGTATTACGTTCTTCCCCCCAAAAAATATTTTTTTAATTTCTGCCTTTTGCAATGACAGCTGTTAATTGAAAACAAATTCCTCCATTATGTGTGTAATATAAGATCTTTCCGCTTTTTCAATGTGCACATCTGTAGACTTGAGTTGAGAAACCAGAGATCCAACTCAGGAAATATAATATTTTATCTAAGAATCTCAAAGACAACCCCGAAAAAGTCTTCAACTCAAGTGCCCACATCATGGCTGAGAGATTCAGTGAACACAGATTGTGTAAGTCAGCCACAAATCTTTCTGCTCAATTAGAGAAGCCGTCTCTACTCCCTGACCCAGGCGTTCTGACTCCTTCTCTTTCTTTCTCCCAACATGTGCATTTACAATCACCCAAACCTGCAGTAGGGGTGTCTGCATGACTGCATTTTTCTGGCATGTGGAGAGTGGAAAAGATGAGGGGATTTGGCTGGGTGGGGTCAGTAACATTTCTGAGTCGTATATCTGAACGTATGCTGGATTGATAGCTACTGCCTGCGTGAAACTGCCCCGGGCCTCACGGGGACCGTATTAGTACAACAAAGAGCTTTAATAAGAGACTTGTGTTAGCCAGAGACCTCAGGGAGCCTAAAAGAGTGTTTTTTTTTTCATAAGTCTAGTATAAACACAGATTCTTTATTTTGAGCTGTGCACAATGACGGCTAAAGGAAAGTGTATTTTGAGGACAGAGCGGGACTCAGGGCTCAGACAGGAGAGGTATTTTACTCAGGCAGGGAGCATTTCTGCCAGTGTTGACTTAGCATTAAAGACAGACCATTACAGAGAGGTTTGTAAGGAGCTGAGGACTGTGGGATACATTCTCTGACCTCATATGGTTTCCCTTCGTTAAAACACACATACACAAACACACACACCCATATGCGTTCACATTCTCTCATAGGGATGTAAACATTCATGCATGGATTCACAGTGTATAGCTGTAGGCTTGCATAATTTCAACCTGGATCTTTTTTTTTTTTTGACTCAAGTGACCCATGTTGTAGCTTGTAATCTACCTTATACTTGACACTTAGCATTGTGAATTGCAAATATGGATGGCCTCTTACATGTGTTTTATATACATTTATACATTATACATTTATATGGTATACATTTTTATTATAGCTGTTGAGAGAAGGAAACATAGTGCTGCCATAGCGGTAGATTTAATTGAAAGGTTGAAATGTGTTCTCAGGACAAGGACATTTTTTATAAATGTCAGGTCAAGGAAAATTGTCATTCATGTTACCGTTCAATAGTTTGGGGTCAGTAAGATTTTTTTTTTATTTTTTTTTATTTTTTTTAGCAAGGATGCATTAAAGACTTTTACCTTTAAAAACAGTTAATTTTGTACAGGGTGTCATGGTTTCCACAAAAAAATAAAAAATATTTAGCAGCATAACCGTTTTCAACACTGATAATGTTTCTTGTACATCAAATTAGAATGAAGGATCATGTGACACTGACTGGAGTATCGGCTGCTGAAAATTCAGCTTCGCATCACATGAATCAAATGCATTTTAAAATATATTAAAATAGAAAACATTTGTTTTTAATTGCAATAATATTTCACAATATTATCACTTTTACTGTATTTTTGAGAAAATAATTGCAGCATTGGTGAACTTGAGGCTTTCAAAAACATTTAACATCTTACCAACCCCAACATTTCGAAAGGTAGTGTATATTGAGCCACATGCTTTAAATGCTGTAATTATCTATATTTCATTTTGTATCAGTTGGACAAATAAATGGCCTAATATTTTTTGTATATTACCTTTTACATTTTTGCCATTTCATGAATCATTTTGTACTTTATGTTAAAGAAAGTTTCTATATAAACAGTGCTCAATAGCTTTGTTGTAATCAAGAATTTAAGGTTTCTTTCATAAATTGACTTTCATAAATAAACCCTTGCTGAGAAACATCATTTGAGTAAAAAGTGTGATTCTCACCTATTGGCCAGTCACAGTTTAGCCATGGATTTAAGCCATGCTGATGGATTTGATTACTTTGAGAAAATATATAGCTTCAATGCAGCAAAAGTAGCTTCTAATAAAAAGCATGTGCCATATGCATAACTGCAAAATCAGGACACCCGCTCTGTATCCTGCCCTTTTCTGTCTAACACACTGGTACATGTACATTTGCATACATGCTGCATGACCTGTCGATCACAGAATTGTATCACATAACAGGCCCAACAAGGATCAGGGTAAGTGCTTTAAGTTTTGATCTGTATTAATATGATGGGTCCCAGCTGCATGTGGCATATGGGTGTTATGAATAAGATATGGAGTGAACCGAGGGACTGTTTCAGTCCTAGCTGTGAAGCAGATAAGTGAATAAGCTTCCACGTATGCAGGGTAGCCGACAGACGGTCTGAGCTCTCTAAATCCTTGGCTCCAGTTCCACAAGTGGACTGACGTTAAGTGCGTCATGGCATATTCGCTCACTTATCCGTCAACTGTGATTCTAGCCTTGAAGGATTTGATAAACTGCAGTTGTTGCTGTTATTGTGCCGCCTTCACCAAAGTGAAGAGACGCCCTTAGGTGGGTTAAAATATGAGCTGCGGGTGTCACTTTTTCTTGTTTATTTTTCCTCTCTCTCTCTCCCTCTCCATCTCTGTCAGCGTGGCTGAAATGCTTCGGGCGAGTTGTCCAACAGTCTATTTATTCAACGGCGCATTGCAATATGTTGTGAAGAGATTGGATCCGTCCTGGTGGATGGTTACAGGATGTTCTGGTTTGGTTTTCAGCATGAGATGGACAGTTGGTGAAATGGACAGCAGATTGCGAACAATCTGGCTTGAGCCTTTTGACGGCCATACAGTAGGCTACACAAAACACTTCATTTGCATACTGCTGGCATGGCAACAAAAAGAAAATCAATTCTGCAATCAAGGGCCAATGTGTCGCCTAAAATGAAAAACAGAGCATTTCCTGTGAATGATACCTCTGTGTGCACTAACGCTGCGTATTTTCCAGGCTTTTTTTTCTCTCTGTGGATCCAGTGCAAGCGATAGTTTGTGCGTTAATAATACCATCATAGGCATTGTTGTGGGAAAATCAAAGCTTGTCTGAACAAAATTCGCTACAACAGTTTTAAACACTGCGTAGTTGCCAATGCAGATGGCCTAACCCTCATTACTATTCATAGCACTTGCATGTGTCATTTTCTGATCTAATATGACCAGCCTGACGGCAATAGCCAAAGTTAACAGGCTCTGGATATTTTCTGTCATGTAGGAAATACATGACAAATGTTTGAACTCCGGTCCAGAAACACTATCATCTTTATGAATCAGCAGATCATATTATTCAAGTGCAAACTGTACTATAGCATCAGATTACGGCTCTTTGACATATAACCATAGCTGTTAAGTGTAGTTTGATGGCTGAGAAAAATGACTTGATGTTGTGCAGTAAGTAATTTAAGCTGCAAAAGATAGAGGGAGGGATTCACAAAGAATGAATTGTGTGCCCAGTGAAATCATAATTTATTTACATGTGCTGTCTGCATTGTTTTTAGCACTCGATTCACTGAAGGACTTATGCAAATCAAGTAACGGCCCAATTACACCCATAAAATCAATGCTGATTGCAGTTTGCATGATGCACTTCATTATCTTTTAGCTTGGTTCTGAGTTCTAGTTTAGGGAGGACCAGTGTTGTAATCGTTAACTAAAACTTAAACTTGTGTTGTTGTTGTTGTTGTTAATTGAAATAAAAAACTATTTAGATGAAAAACTTTTTAAATGTACAAAAATTACAAATGTTATAATAAGAGAACTGATTCCTCTTTGTCAATTCATAGTAAACCTATGACAAGCATGCTGTGCCGTGAATATACTGGAATTATTAAAAAGGGTCTTTGTTAACTGAAATAAAGCTGAAATAAAATAAAAATACTGCATGAAATTTTTAAACCTAAAAAACTTAGAAATTAATAATAAAACAAATTTAATATGGTCTTGGCTATAAAAAATAAATGAAAGCTAAATAGAAATACTTATAATACGAATAAAAATGACAAAAGCACAACATTCTTAAATTACCTAATCTAAAATTAAAATGAAAACTGAGAGATGAAAGCAAATTCAAAATATGAATACATTCTATAACAGTACATAAATACTACTACTAAAATGACATTGGAGAGGATGCAGCACTACAATCTGGCAGAGTGCACCTGAATTGTCTTCGTAGAATGCTGTGTGCTGACTGTATCATACATGTCAATATGTGCACAGATAAATGCACTTATCCTTAATTTGAACATCACTTACTGCTGCCATGTTAAATAGAAGTTGTGCACAAACTTAATAAAACTCTGTTTACCATCTGCTTTCTGTGGGCAGAAACAGTGCCACGTTAATTGTGTTAAGCAAATGCAAAGAGTTTTGTGAATAAAGAACAATGAATCAGACTTAATTTGCACAAAAAGGAGGCGTATTTCCGCTTAACAAAATTACTTTGACTTCATTTAAATCCTCACAGTGCAGTGCTATTTCAGTGCATTTATCACCTGGTTAAACTAGATTGCGGGTGGTTATTGAATAAGACAATGGTTTTTAATGAACAAAGATTGTGTGCCTCATGCATCATAACTGTCAAGTGAATTTTCCCCAGAGAGTTTGCATATGCACTTCACTTGTGTGAAGGCTGTACTGCATTACTAAATGCATTCTGTCGTTGTTCCTTTTAGATCTTCAGCAAACTGTTGCTGCAGAAATTAATTTGTGGACTAACTAATTATAAGTTAAAAAAAACTTCTGACGCCCAGGGCCCAGCCAACACCCAGATGCATATGAACACTGAATTTTATCTCATTCAAGGCTGTAATCTGTCACATCTGTCATTTAAGAGTATTTTCTCTCTCTCCCCCTCTCTAAAATCCCTGGCACGCTCTTAATTATGCATGTAGACTGAGCAATCACTGTCTCGCTATTCCTCCTCTTCCTCTCCTCCTTCTCGTCCTCCACCTCGCCTCTGTCTAATCCTGTCTTCTCCTCAGCTCCTCCTCTCAGGCCCGCAGGCTGATTACCCAGTTTTGGCAGCAAGTGCGAGTGAATTATTTAAATCTCTGTTAAGCCTGAGAACATACATCAGTGTGAGAAATACTGTAGATCACACACCAGGGTCGAGGTCAATTCTAATTTAAATTGCAAGTAAAATCCAATTCAAACCTCATCAGCGGTAGAGCTGGCAATGAAACAGAAAGTCGTCATTGTTCTTAGAAAATAGAAATGGAGGGGATATAACTGGAAAAATTATGCACTATGAAATGTTAATTAAAATGAGATCCTGTACTGTATATTAGGTACATTTTGTTTTTTGAACAGGTTAAAAAAAGGTTAGGTTTGCACCTCAGGTGGTCTTGACTGTGACTAAAAAGGCCGATGTGGGACTGGCAACATTTGTGATGGGCTGGATTCACTCCATCTTCATACAAATTACATGCAATGCATTTCTGGATTATAGGTAAGCGGACAAAATGATCTGAGCCCTGTAGCTGATTCAAAAAATGGTTCCCAGAAAGCCTGTTGGTCATGGGGCCATTCTGTCTGTCATTTCTGTGTCAATCAAGACTGTCTACCTACTGATGGAATTTAATTAAAACATGTGAAAATGTGAATAAAACTGGACAGGACAGTTTTAGAGTACAGTACGAGAGAGCTGCTCTGCCCTGCACAAACCCGTCTCTACCGTGTGTAGCAGGTTTTCATGTGTGGTTTTGGTAACTGAAGGGTTTGGTCTTCTGAAGGGTTTAAATCAAGTCACTGTTCTTCTCCACCGGAGCTGCTCCTGTCACATTTGTGTTCTACGCGCGGCTCAAATGTTCCGCTAGAGAAATATAAAAGCTACTCTCAGGTAAGGTAATGAAGACTTGACGGATGAAACAACGGCTTGAATTGACTCTTGTCTTGTCAAAAAAATGAAAAGACTTTTCGGTTTTATGGACGTTGCCGTCTTGGATATTACAGTGGTCATTGTTGCTATGTTTATATATATACTGTATATATATTAATTTTTTATTAGTAATATGCATTGCTAAGAACTTCATTTGGACATCTTTAATGGTGATTTTCTCAATATTTAGATTTTTTTGCACCCTCAGATTCCAGATTTTCCCCCTCTCTAAAATCCCTGGCACGCTCTTAATTATGCATGTAGACTGAGCAATCACTGTCTCGCTATTCCTCCTCTTCCTCTCCTCCTTCTCGTCCTCCACCTCGCCTCTGTCTAATCCTGTCTTCTCCTCAGCTCCTCCTCTCAGGCCCGCAGGCTGATTACCCAGTTTTGGCAGCAAGTGCGAGTGAATTATTTAAATCTCTGTTAAGCCTGAGAACATACATCAGTGTGAGAAATACTGTAGATCACACACCAGGGTCGAGGTCAATTCTAATTTAAATTGCAAGTAAAATCCAATTCAAACCTCATCAGCGGTAGAGCTGGCAATGAAACAGAAAGTCGTCATTGTTCTTAGAAAATAGAAATGGAGGGGATATAACTGGAAAAATTATGCACTATGAAATGTTAATTAAAATGAGATCCTGTACTGTATATTAGGTACATTTTGTTTTTTGAACAGGTTAAAAAAAGGTTAGGTTTGCACCTCAGGTGGTCTTGACTGTGACTAAAAAGGCCGATGTGGGACTGGCAACATTTGTGATGGGCTGGATTCACTCCATCTTCATACAAATTACATGCAATGCATTTCTGGATTATAGGTAAGCGGACAAAATGATCTGAGCCCTGTAGCTGATTCAAAAAATGGTTCCCAGAAAGCCTGTTGGTCATGGGGCCATTCTGTCTGTCATTTCTGTGTCAATCAAGACTGTCTACCTACTGATGGAATTTAATTAAAACATGTGAAAATGTGAATAAAACTGGACAGGACAGTTTTAGAGTACAGTACGAGAGAGCTGCTCTGCCCTGCACAAACCCGTCTCTACCGTGTGTAGCAGGTTTTCATGTGTGGTTTTGGTAACTGAAGGGTTTGGTCTTCTGAAGGGTTTAAATCAAGTCACTGTTCTTCTCCACCGGAGCTGCTCCTGTCACATTTGTGTTCTACGCGCGGCTCAAATGTTCCGCTAGAGAAATATAAAAGCTACTCTCAGGTAAGGTAATGAAGACTTGACGGATGAAACAACGGCTTGAATTGACTCTTGTCTTGTCAAAAAAATGAAAAGACTTTTCGGTTTTATGGACGTTGCCGTCTTGGATATTACAGTGGTCATTGTTGCTATGTTTATATATATACTGTATATATATTAATTTTTTATTAGTAATATGCATTGCTAAGAACTTCATTTGGACATCTTTAATGGTGATTTTCTCAATATTTAGATTTTTTTGCACCCTCAGATTCCAGATTTTCAAATAGTTGTATCTCGGCCAAATATTGTCATATCCTAACGAACAATACATCAATGGAAAGCTTATTTGTTCAGATGATGTATACATCTCAATTTCAAAAAATTGACTCTTATGACTGGTTTGGTGTCCAGGGTCGCACACACACACCGTGTGTGACCCTATTTAATTTTTAGTATTATTGCACTTTATTTATTATTTTGTTCTTTTTATTTTAAAAATCATCTAAACAAAGTGCAATAATACTATTATCAAGATTTTCAGTGCATCTTGTCGGAGGCTATGGCACCTGATGCACTGTTGGGTGGACACATGCCGGTGGCGTTATGCTGTGGGCGATGTTTTCTTGGGACACTTTAGGCCCAATTATCCCAACAGCACAGTCCCTGCAGCTGTCAGGTGTCTGGACATTTTTGCAGTCCAAGTGCACCCATTCATGGCAACCGTGTTCCCTGCCGGTGATGGCCTTTACCAACAGGATAATGCGCCATGCTACACTGCCAGAATTGTCAAGGAGCGGTTCAAGGAACATAATAGTGAATTTCTGTTAATGCCTAGGCTTCCAAATTCACCTGATATGAACCCAGTCGAAAAACGGGTTCGTGCTACATCACCACCTCCCCACAGTGTACCGAAATACCACAGGAGACCTATCGGCATCTCATCAAATCAGTGCTTCGCCCTGTGGCCGCTGTTTTGTAGGCTAGAGGTCCTACATGTTGTTATGATTAGATTATCATAATGTAATGGCCCATCAGTGTATATACTGTATACAGGGGTGCACATAAGTGGTGCACAGGTGCGCATGCGCGACCAAAATAAAAAAAAATGCTCTGGGTAAATAATTTCAGACCGCTCATTTGCATATACCGACAAGGTTGACAGCTGTTAATGCACAATCACCGTTTTAGATCGACTAACTGTAATACTGTATAAGATTTCAATTCGAAATGAAAGCAAAAATCTAGGCTACACTCTGCCAGTTTCAGAGCAAAACGCAAAACTGTGACATTTACTAATGCGCTTCACTTGGCAGCACATACTTTACTTTACTTTACTTGCATTACTTGCCAGCAACCCGCCAAAATAAAGGCTTGCTGATTTTAGGTTTGAAAATGTTGAAAATTCATATAAAAGGAAAAAAAAGGAAAATGTAAATATTAGCATTGTATTTTTTAAGTGTACTATAAAATTATTTTATTTTTATTTAATTTTTAGACTTATTGCACTTTATTTATTATTTTGTTATTTTTATTATAAAAATGATCTAAACAAAGTGCAATAATACTATTATTATTGTTATTATTAAAGGTGCCATAGAATGGAAAACTGTATTTACCTTGGCATAGTTGAATAATAACAGTTCTGTACATGGAAATGACATACCGTGAGCCTCAAACACCATTGTTTCCTCCTTCTTATGTAAATCTCGTGCATGCAAAAGACCACTGAAAAATAGGTGAATCAGAATATAATACCGACTGTGACAGTCGGGATCACTAATAGTTATGCCCCCAACATTTACATATACCCGCCGATGTTCTATGCCAGCCGCCAGCCGAACCTGCACAGCCAAATCATCAGAAGTTCTGCAGTATTGTGAAGAAACAAGCGAGGATAACAGCGAAAATGGAAGATCATGGAAATAAATGTTATGTTACAGGCTGTGCAGGGATGGGTTGGTGTCTGTATTCAGAAAGGCACGGAAAACAAATAACGCACGTTCTAATAAAATAACGCGAGCCACTAAAGGGACATGGTTAGCTGCTTGCTAGCGGTAGCCTGTTACATTACAGTACATAAGATTTCACTTACCACATAAACAGAGCAAAGAGAGATGACTGAGGATGATGGCGAATGATTTACAGATCCTGAGCACCACTGACAAGCATCTGATCTTGTAAAATGTGTGGAGCATGTGCATGCATTCAATGGTGTTTCAATGCCCCGCATATTAATAGCGGCTCTAATGCCCGCATTTTATATACAGTATAATTACCCAAAGATATAACTGCGAGAGAAAGTATTGAAATGTATATTTTCCCTGTGTTTCCTTCCTGCTGTGTGAGCTACTGAAATGAGCCGCACTGTGAAACAGCCAATCAGAGTAGAGCTCAACATTATTATTCATGACCCATCCAAATAGGGTAAAAACAGACCATTTCATTCTGGGGACAAATCCTAAGGTTGTAAATGGACATGTAAAACCGTTTCTGGAGATTTTGTGCCCTTACCTAAGCCACATACCTTCTATGTAGATATCAGAGAACAATTTAAAATATTGTATCAATGCATACTATGGCACCTTTAATTATTTTATTTTTTTTATATTTTTTTATTTTATGTGTATTTAATTGGTCACACTGTAGTGTGAGCACCAAACCAAATCTCCAGGTGCACTCATGAGAACCAGACTGAAAAACTTATGTGCACCCCTATATAAAGTAATTAGGTTCATTCATATTAAATAATGTTTTTAAGTTACCTAATAAACCAATAAGCCCCAAGAAGCCGTGTGTGACGAGTGGGGGCGGGGCCGAGAGCCGTGGGAACGGAGCGAGGCCGGTGGAGTAATTGATGATGAGCGACACCTGCACCACTCACCGGTCTCGAGTCCCATGGAGGAGCTCCGGAAGGATAAAAAGGAGGAGTGACGACAGTGAAAGACGAGAGAGGACCAGGCCTGGACTTTATTTTGTGTTTTGTGTGCGGCAGTAGTCCGCGAGGGGCTGCCGCTTTACTTTCATTTTGTGTTTGTTTATTTTATTAAAGTCTTTAAACGTTCGCCGGTTCCGGCCTCCTTCTTCCCGTGACTACAAACGTTTGTTACACCGTGGTTTACAGTGAATTTATAACAGCTAAGGGGCATTGTTAGGCATGAGGCGGAGTGGAGTGAACCAATCAGAATCAAGGACCGGCACTTTCCATTTTATAATAAAGCATTTTTACAATGCCAAAAAGGGCAAAAAGTCATTGTGGAAATGTTAGAGGTTAGTCAGAGATTAGATTTAACATGTGACTGTCAAGTAATCTTTATACTCTGGCAGTGATAACAGTGCTGCCAGCTGAAGCGCCTCACATAACCACACAACAGAGGGACAGAGATTTCATGCCGAAAAGAGCACTTAACCTTTCGTAATCTCCTCTAATGTTTTTTTTTTTGAGAGCTAATACTGGAATCTAAAATAAATGTCATCAGTCATATGCATAGGCCTGTCCATGTCTCTCACTTTAGAGCTGATTTCACTGCAAAACAAGAATTGGGATGAGTGAATCATAGCTTGAAGTAAGATGAAGCAAGAGCTTTTCTATCTTTCACTCATGAGGCCTGCCCCCCAGGCTGTGTAAATTGGCCTATTCTGAGACCCAGAGAAAAGAGGTTGTGACAGTTCATTGGGAATTTCTTTTTTCTGGGTTGTGGAGTGAGCTATATATAACACCCGTTTTTTTCACCATCCTAACACCTTTGCATCATGTGGAGGCCTTTTTCTCACAGTCCTTCAGTCCTTCCAAAACCAACTCTTCTACTGTGTGTTTTTGATCAGCTACTAATGCAATAAAAGCTTATTTAAACAACCAATGTAATGTGTGGTTATGTCAACTCGATGGAGAAAAAAAGCGACCAAGGTTCAGGGTGATAGCTCCATTTAACTGATTATAAAGAAATACGTCTGTATTAGTACAGGTTCATCCCGGGTAACTGTCTCAGCCTGTTTAAAAGGCGAGGTAAACCGAGGGCATGCTTTAAATGGAGACATCTGAAGGAAGGCATTGTGTTTGAATCATAAAACCTCTAGTGTATTTTATGTGTGAGAGACTTTATCTACAGAACGTGCTGCACTGTTTTAGAGAGCAATAAATGCTGTCGTTTGCCCCAGCTGCTTTGTGTTCTCGCAAATGTTTTTTTTAAACCATTGATGCATTAAACTGACCAAAAGTTACAGTAAAGACTTTTACATCATTACAAAAAATTTATATTTCTAATAAATGCTGTTCTTTTGAACTCTCTATTCATCAAAGAATCCTGAAAAAAAATGTTGATGATAATAAGAAATGTTTCTTGAGCAGCAAATCAGCATATTAGAATGTTGTTTTAGAATGTTGTGACTGTTTTATATATATACATATATATATATATATGTATATATATATATAAAAACCTTGCCAACCCCAAATTTCCATATATCTATTAAAACGTAAATGTATCACCGCAGGTTAGATGTCAGTGATGCCAAATGCAATCAATTCATGTCTTGCAACAATTGCAACAAGTCAAGGTTGAATATGCAGAAGCTGAATGAGATATGAGATTTTCAGGGAATACATTTTTGTCTGTTAAATCTATCGTATGAATTCAAAACTGATAATTTAATGGTGGCTTTTTTTGTTCTAGGTCACTACACTAGAATATATTTAGATTTTCATAAAACAGACCAGTGTTACCATTCTTCAAAACGCATCTCATCTCCTTAAGTGTTCCATGGAAGATGAAAAAAAGCTTTGAAATGACATGGATAAAATGAAGACAGAATGTTCAATTTTGGGTGAGTTGTTTTTTTTGTTTTGTTTTTTAAAGCAGATTGTTTTTAGTTGACAGGTTTGACTTGGTTAAGTTTTTATAGTGCAAATATATTTTTTTTTAATCATTTGGAAATAATTCTTGGAAAATGTTCAGTGTTGACGATCAATTCCAGCCATTTGCCATGCTGCAAGACTGAACCTGTAGCTTAACAGTAGATGAGAATTTTCCAGAGGATTTCTAATCTGTTGTTAAGTTGTTTTCTCAGAATTCTGACCTCTCAGTAAAATTGTTCTACATCAGACGGTGGAGCACTTAACCTAATGATGCAAAGCAGCTTTTTGTGGATTACCGCAGGAAAAACTCAGCTAAGACACTTGCGTGATACTCACCGAACCAGCTTCACCCACAGGCCAGAGTCAGTCTCGGGCTATTTGTTCAGCTCTGTGTGTTTCAGAGAAGAGAGATGTAGGCTATCCGTTTCTCCAGAGAGGTCTAGTCGAGCTGTCTGCAAATTGGCTTGTTCTGCTGACCTTTCGCTTTGATTAATGCGCCTGTGCTGCCCCACTTCATTGGTGGTTAAAACTCCTCGACCGCAAAGCAGGGATGTGATGGGCTCTTTCCCGTCGACCCTGTCTCATACTGAGGGACCTGATATTCATCTAATGCAGTCATGTTAGAAACTCACTGGAAAGCAGCACGGTAACAATAACCACTTTTTATCTCCTCTTTATCGTGAAGCGCTAAGTGCTTTTTCACAGATACAACAACTGATTAAAAGAAGTGTGCAGAACATCTGTTAAAAGAAACAATGATTTGGGCTAGTGTGTAAGAGGATTTGGGGGGGGGGAAATAAAGGCTTTAAACATCTGATTATCAGCTGTGTCTGTTTCTAAGTGCTCGGAGGAATATTCCTCATTCCTGGATAATCCTGTTGATCTGATCCCGATAACATGAAATATTTACACAACTGGCAAAGTCAGCGCTATATTGATATTCTGCTTAGGGGTTTGTTCTAATTCAGTGTTACCTAACTTCTTTTTTCCCAGATATATATAAAATTACTCACTTTTAAAGTTGGCTTGAAATGTCGAAGACTTGTAGCGGTAAGGTAAAATGGCATGGTTGCATCAGAATCTTTTATCGTAAATATAAAACTTTAACTATTTCAGCCCAAACATATAATCATGATATTTGCACACTAAATCGTTTTTTTTTTTTTTTTCTATTTGCACACTTATTTATAACTTGTCTCATTCCTGGATAATCCTGTTGATCTGATCCCGATAACATGAAATATTTACACAACTGGCAAAGTCAGCGCTATATTGATATTCTGCTTAGGGGTTTGTTCTAATTCAGTGTTACCTAACTTCTTTTTTCCCAGATATATATAAAATTACTCACTTTTAAAGTTGGCTTGAAATGTCGAAGACTTGTAGCGGTAAGGTAAAATGGCATGGTTGCATCAGAATCTTTTATCGTAAATATAAAACTTTAACTATTTCAGCCCAAACATATAATCATGATATTTGCACACTAAATCGTTTTTTTTTTTTTTTTTCTATTTGCACACTTATTTATAACTTGTGTTGCCTTCTTGGATGTTCTTATTCTCACATAAGATATTTTAATCTATTACAGAAGAAACAAAATCATGTGAGGTTGGAACGACATGAATGGTGAGTAAATGACAACAAAGTTTTACCACTATTCTTTTGCCAACACCGAGAATTGGAAATCTAGTTGATATTGGAATCCAGTCCATTTTTTCCAACGAGTATCTCAAACCAGAGTGAAGTTTAAGACTTTCCGCCCTGGACATCAAATAAGATCACTCATGTTAGATTAAATGCACAAATACACCTGAGCTGGACAAGTTCGGAATCCAGTTACCTGCAGTGCAATTTCCAAATTGGATTCACCTGACTGGAGACTCCATATATAGGACTGCTGCTCCTTCAAATTACCCAGCCATCCTGTCTCTGGTGTCGGCTAGAAGACCAGAATTAGGGACTCGGGAATGGATAATCTTGTTTGCTTTTTCCTCTCTTGTATTATGACAAATTAAAGAGGTCTGAAAGCCATATTTCTCAGAGTGCCTCCTTAGCTTGTTATTACCTAACAGACTGAGGAATTGATTAGTATTGATTTACTGTCACGCATTCACTCGGCTGCGGTAAGACCGGCGAGGACCTGAACTAAAGGTGAACTCGTGTTCTGGTGAAAGTATCAGAGCACAGAAAAATAAAATTAGACCTCATTCACATCTCTTGTACTAGGACTTTTGCTCATGGATAGTGGAGGTCAAAGCTGAATGGCAAATGTTCTTTGCTTTTTGACCCTGTCAGCAGTTAAGCGCATTCAGTGACGTTCGATCAGTGAGTATGCTCTTGAATAAAGGCTTTCTGGCCATCTAAACCTTTTAAAAAGCATCTAAGCATGAAAGATCTGCAATAGCAGTGCGTCTTTGCCAGAGAACGTAAGGTGAGCAAGGTTAGACTGTATAAATTCTCTTCGGCTGAAGTTCAGTGGCTCAGACATGTTCCCCTCTGGCCTTATAGGAAATGATTTAGACTGTATAAATTCTCTTCGGCTGAAGTTCAGTGGCTCAGACGTGTTCCCCTCTGGCCTTATAGGAAATGATGACAGCATTTATTGTCTAAATTCCTGTCAGCTCTCTCTGATCCTCCAGCTAAGAGAGGAGATACGGTCTGTTAGCCATTAGAGACTTTTTCGTGAATTTCGGTTCCATTTTTGGCAGTGTTTTTTGTCGTCGTCGTGGCGACAGGATGAGTGGGGTTTTAGGGAGCATCCTCTAACAAACAAACCGTTCCCTCCCGGCTCAGTGAGGTGGGTAAGTGTGGATCGTTGATGTTTTGAGATGTACGAACACAGATGATGACGGTTACGGACCGGTTGATGAAGGTAGCATGAATTATCATTTCCTTTTCATTACCAGGGCATGCGAGGTAAAAAAGTAATTTCCACTTTCTTGGAGCTTTCTTATGCTCCATTTCTTGAAAGAAGGTGGGATGAAACAATGGGTTGTGAACAAATCCAAAACATCATTTATTGCATGGGTAATCACCCTAAATGTGTTTTTATTTCCCTCTTTCTTCTCGTTTGTTCTTAGATATAATCTTTTCTTGAACATTATTGTGGCTTGACACAAGATTCGGTATGGATTACCACACAAAATGTTTTATTTGCTGAGCTTTTGATATCTGTAAAGACTATACATGATTTTTTATTTGGTATTACGGTTGGTTTAATTCCAGAACGACCATTCCAGTAATGTAATGGAATGCCTTGTGGTTGGATCCCAATGGGTTCCACAACTCAATCAAGGGTAAAGTAACATAGAACGCTACACTAATGTTCCCTATCAAAGGAAGTACTCCACTTCTAGTGGCAACAACCATGTTTTATCACAAACTAGATTATATTTAGGCCAAGCGTTCAAGTCTAAGTCTTGTGATCCGGCTTGAATTAATTGTTTTATGGAAATGAACTCCTGCCGATGTGTTTTAAGAATGGAACTGGAGCTAAAACGTTCCAAAACAAATGAACAAGCATGCATGATTTTAGCGATTAAATTCAGTTTGTCAGGAAAACGCAGGCCTAATGCATATTGCTATGCCTCTTTTCCTTTGCAAGCGTCTAAATAAACGGTTCCACTTTGCGGTAAGCTCCGCACTCATTAGGGTTGTCTTTGATCCAGAGTTCTTTGTAGTTTTACCGCTTTTAAAGTGTATTGTTGTGTAATATGCGCATGAATTCATTACTGGGACCCTTATATGGTGTCTGCGGTGGAGGATATTTTGATATTCAAGTGTTGCCTCATTATTGATTTCCTGTTCAGGCTGTTCAGTTAATGTGGCCTTTAGAGGAGAAAAGCACTGCTAATGATACACAAACAAGCTTGTAGGTCATATTATGTCAAATGATATTGATGGATTTTACACGAATATGCCTGCAGAGCGTAAATATAAGAGCATTAAAGATTAAACAATACACATAATTGGTCCCTGGCGATCACATCTGATCACATCCTCATCAGCTTGTGCTAAAATTAGATGTTGGGGCTAGCAGCTCTGAAACTCCCCGAGCGATCAGTTTGAGTGGTTTATTGCAAACAGAACTCAAGGATTTTTGAGAAATAGATACGTTGTGCAGAGTTCGTCTTGTTGGAAAATGTGTGCCGATTTTAAGCGCATCAGAATGCAACAGTGCAAAGGTGAAAACATATCCAAGGCACATTTTTCTCCAAATTAAAAGAAAGAAAGGACTGTAAACATTAACTGGTCAGTGCAGGGCAAAGTGCAAAGCAGTCTGTGGTTATTGTAAAAGCACCAAAAATAGAAAGGCAAGATTTGAGTTTGCAAAAAAGCACAAAGGAGAGCCAGTAGAGTTTTGGAAGTAGAGTTTTATGGACAGATGAGACAAAGATTAACATTTATCTAAATGAAGAGAAAACAAAAGTGTGGAGAAAAAGGGAACTGCAAATGATCTTAAGCGTACGACCTCATCTGGGCATGCATGACTGTCTCTGGAACAGGCCCTCCAAACTTTATTGATCACTTAATGTATGATGGCAGCAACAGAATGAATGCAATATATATGTGTGTGTGTGTGTGTGTGTGTGTGTGTGTGTGTGTGTACCTGTTTTTCTATTCTGGTGGGGACTTAAACCTGAATACACACAGACTCATGGGGACTCATGTCACGGTGGGGAACTAAATTGACGTCACCACGGGTAAACAAGCTAATAAATCACACAGAATGAAGTTTTTTGAAAATATAAAAATGCACAAAGTTTCCTGTAAGGGGTAGGTTTATGTGTAGGGTTGGTGTAGGGCAATAGAATATACGGTCTGTACAGTATAAAAACCATTACGCCTATGGAGTGTCCCCACAAGGATAGCAAACCAGACGTCTGTGTGTGTCTGTGTGTGTGTGTGTGTGTGTGTGTG
>NW_015646445.1:1534388-1538400 GCF_001515625.1 Sinocyclocheilus rhinocerous | reverse complement strand
TGTGTGTGTGTGTGTGTATGTGTGTACCTGTTTTTCTATTCTGGTGGGGACTTAAATCTGAATACACACAGACTCATGGGGACTCATGTCATGGTGGGGACCTAAATTGACGTCACCATGGGTAAACAAGCTAATAAATCACACAGAATGAAGTTTTTTGAAAATATAAAAATGCACAAAGTTTCCTGTAAGGGGTAGGTTTATGTGTAGGGTTGGTGTAGGGCAATAGAATATACGGTCTGTACAGTATAAAAACCATTACGCCTATGGAGTGTCCCCACAAGGATAGCAAACCAGACGTCTGTGTGTGTCTGTGTGTGTGTGTGTGTGTGTGTGTGTGGTATAAATACTTCACAATTTGAACATGTTACTTTTTACATTATGCATATATTTTAAATCATCAGTTAAAGACAGTACAACAAAATATTCAATAATGTATGGTAAAAATACTTTTCACTTTCACTTCACTACTGAACACAAAAGAAGGTATTTTGAAGAATGTGGGTAACCAAACAGTTGATGGTCTCCATTGACTTTCCATACTGAAGAAGTCAGTGGCTACCAGCAACTGTTCGGTCAACCACATTCTTTAAAATATCGAATGAAAAATCAAACAGGATTGGGACAAGTGAGTATATGATGACAGAATTGTCATTTTTGGTTAAATGATCCCTTTAAGTATCAAATAATTCCGCTTACAGGTGGAGCAGTATTTATTTCACCTTGACTAAAGATGAATCTCCCAGGACCTCTAGAAGTCTTTGTATTCCAGGGCCCACAATTGACCCTCTTCTTGTGTGATCCACACCGGTACTTTATCAGGGAGCGTTCGGCTTCACCCTGTCCCCAGCCCTTTCATGTTAATATCCTCTAAATAATTTATGTTTTGTCCTCTCTCTCTCTACCTCGCTCACTTTCTTTCCTCCTCTTGCACACAAATCAAAGGCCTTTTCCCGGGGGACATTCTCTGATTTACAAGCAAACTCTCTATATTTTCATGGCTGGGGGTTTTCTGAGACTCATTGCCAACACATTAAGCTTTCTTCAGGACAGCAGACTACAGTTGCTCTGTTATTGCATGCCCGATCAGTGATAAAACGCGTGTAATACTGTTACTGTTAGAGATGCAGAACTATCTGAATGCAGATCATCAACATCCTTATTGTCACTCCCACTTCCTCCCTCATAAACAGGTCACAACATTTATTTGTGTGTGCTGCCCCATATTGGTTGGGATCTTTTAAAGTTCAAGTCATTTCTCATCCTATTCTGAGGTTTAAGGACACAATGATATCAATGTTGTAGCTTTGAGTGCATGTGTGTTAGATTTGAAGTCATCTACTGTATATGCTGTATTCCTAAACATTGACAAAGTTTACTTTTGGCAGAAATACACTTTTAAAATGTGCATTTGTTTTTCTTCTAGGAAAATGAATGAAAAATATTAATGACTCACTCTGAGCTACGCAGATTTTTGTTATCTCTGATGCTCAACGGTAACCAAGTAGCAAGCCATTATTTACAGCTGTGGCTTATATAAATCATATTATCTATTAAAGAGAGAAACTGTGCAAGCCTGTTTCAACAGGAAATATTTCACTATATAGCTGTGCTTGTTGTGTATTCACGGGGTCTTTGAAAGCGTTTGGTAACTGAGCACTTTCATTTGAAGTGCTAGCATCAATGTTTTATTACAGTATTGTTGAATCATGTACAAATGTTGAATATGTACTCGATTCTCTTTCTCGGATTCCAGTGCAAATCCGTCTGACAAAAGAAACAAAAACCTCATAATTCAAATCTTTATTAGATCAGTGAACAGACAGAGCAGAGATATTACATACAGTATCATGTAAAACGTTGTATTATTGCTGTATTTTAAACTTGGCCAATAATAACTTGCCTGGCTAACGTACAGCTACCTAATGTTGTACTCTGTTTAACACACACACAAAAAATAGCGATCATAAATCTCCTGTTGAAGGCTCCTAAAGTAGACTGAACTGCACCGGAGTCTCTACAGGACTACAAGAGGAATGACATGTAAAGGATTCAAACTTGGAATGATTTGCAGAAGGAAAAACTGGTCAACTTCAAAATCTCTCAATGCTCAAAATAAGTTTGACTCGTGTATTTTAAGCTGAAGTCATGTTTTCAGTTTATTTAATTTAATAGACTATTGGCACACTTTGAGCAGATGGGGCCAGTGATGTCATCACAGCAGCTGTCCCCGTTTTCATGCTGGTTTTGGCAGACTTTGTCTCAAATTTAACTGGCCCACTTATTGCCTCACCTGTCCAATGCAGCAATACAGTGACGCTATACAGTGCATCGGGCTAGAGTGACTCATTTACTGCATACAGTACTGTACATTCCCATCTACATGCTTTAAAAAAGACTTTCATGAGCATGCTAAATCCAGACCCCTGGCTTGCTGCCCATATTAAACATGTACATCCGTCATGAGGCATGAAAGGTTTAAGGGACAGTTTGAGACGGAGAACCAATCGATTCAAGAGTCAAGGGGCATTTATTTGTCATTTGCACAGTTACACTGGGGAGCTGGGCATTGAAATGCGTGTGACAAGGCTCAGACGTAGAGTAATTTTAACAGGACTATACACAAATGTGGTAAAAATGAGCATATACAGCTATAGGCACAGACAGGTGGAGGGCATTGGTATATCAAAGTGACGTGCTATTTTTCTAGGCAGGACAATAAATACAAATAAGTGGAGCTGAGTGAGAATACTGAGGTAGAAGTTACTGTGTCCGAAATGGCAATTATTAAATGTCAAAGGTAAAGTTTTGCAGAGTTGAATGAAGGACCGCTGGCTTGTAAGCAGTCGTATGCTTGAAGATAAAAGCTGTTCTTCAGCCTGGTTGTATATGATCGGATTGAAAGTAGCAATTAATTGCAATCAAACCTGTCACCCACATCTGATATTAATCCAACACAGGGTTATTGTCGTTAACTAAAACTAAAACCATAAAAAAGAAAGAAAGAAAAAAAACTTAAAATAATACTTTAAATAATGTTAACTGAATTAAATGATAAAAAGCTTATTTTATTTCAGCTAGTTGCCAAGGCAACATTTCTCGTTTTCTTTTAGTCTAAGTACTAAAATAACAAAAAATAAATAAACTAAAACTAATCAGTAAAAATGAATAAATACTATATATAGGTAGATAAAAAAATAAAAATTTAATAAAACATTAACTCAAATTAAACAAAATTAAATAAATAAAAAACTATAATAGAATTTAAATAAATTTGAACTGTAATAAAATATGAAAAACTTAAGCTTATTTTATTTCAGCTAGTTGTCAAGGCAGCATTTCTCATTTTCATTTAGTTTAAGTTTGTACTTAAATAACTACTACTACTGCTAAACTAATTAATAAAATAAATACCATGTGGACAAATAAAAATGACAAAAACAAATTCACTAAAACTTAAAATGACAGACAACACAACAATAAAATCTAATTCAAAATATTAACCGAAAATATAATAGTATATCAATGATACTAAAGTAAACGTTAATTAAAAATAAAATATAAAAAACTTTAAAAGCAACATTTCATATTTTCATTTAGTTTAAGTTGACATAATAAAATCACTAAATAAGCTAAACAAAGGCCTCCTCTAGCGAATCGATGTGTTTTTGTAAGAAAAATATCTATATTCTAAACATAATAATCACTTTAATCAAGCTTGCGCCAACCGTTGTACACGGAAGCAGCTCCGGGAGCATGATGTATGAGGTCGGTGTTGCGCATGCGCCAGTGAGTCTCGTGAAAATTCAGCATTTGTTTACAGGAGCAAAGGAAGCAAAGTTTCCTTACTTTAGCAAAGGAAAACCAGTCTCCTCTTGGCTCATATCGAAATCCTCTGACATTCTTCTTTACAAATCCTTGTTTTGTACTTCTAATTAGTGAGCATTGTTTTGTTTTGATCTCTCCGCTGCGCTTCCGCGTTCGTCACTTCTGAGCGGCGCATGCGCAACGC
>NW_015646445.1:1533004-1534234 GCF_001515625.1 Sinocyclocheilus rhinocerous | reverse complement strand
TTTTTATTTCACTTCTTTTGGACTGAAGCACTGCAACACCCGCTGACTGCAATGATAGAGCTTGGAATAGCCAGGACAATTTTTAATATAACTCCGACTGGATTTGTCTGAAAGAAGAAAGTCATATACACATAGGATGCCTCGGGGGTGAGTAAAACACAGCCTAATTTTCATTTTTGGGTGAACTAACCCTTTAACTAAAATTAAAAGGAAAAAATCAAGATATTTGCAAATACTGTAATAATATATCAATGATACTAAAAAACAATGATCCAACATTCCCTCTTAAAGAAATACATAATAAACATATACATAATAACACTTAATACTGGTTTTGGGTCAGCGTGCAAGGTTGGCGTGCATCCTCACCGTCCCGTCCAGGTTTAAGGTCATGAGCATTGTCTTTGGGCTGAATGGAATCAATATGATTGCCTGGTGTTTTGTAATTAATCTGCAGATGGCCTTCGGGGTACCAGAGGCCTGGAGGAAGACAGGATGAAGGACACACTAATTAAGGACCACGCAAGACCACGGGACGTTTGCTGCTGTGCTGTGCTGTGCCTGCTGCCTCTGCGTTTGATTGTTATTCATCTTGAATGCTGCCCGATGATTCGAATATGTGGGCTAAATATGAACATACTAATGCAGTCTGGGGCGGACAGTAATACGACTCAGATGGGTATTATACAGGTCTATTTTAACCACTGTATGTGGCTGAATGGTTTGCGCGTGGTCTGTTCGCATTCAATCCGTGCCCGGAGGAACATTTTATTGCTCAGAGGTTACGGTTTCATAGCTTAGGAGTCTTTTAAGTGTTTAAAAGGTGTTTAAGGGTCGACCTTGCCTTGGATATTTTTCCAAAAATTCCTTAGGATAGTGTAGCTGGAAACAAATTAGACCATATTTGTGTGTGTGTGTGTGTGTATTTTTGGGCACGTGCTCAATAAGGCTGCATTTATTTGAACAAAATTACAGTAAAAACTGAAATCTTATGAAGTATTATTACAATTTAAAATAACTGTTTTCTATTTTATTATATTGCAAAATGTTATTTATTCCTGTGATTGCTGAGCTGAATTTTCAGCAGCCATTACTCCAGTTTTCAGTGTCATATGATGCTTCAAAAATCGTTTTAATATGCTGATTTAGTGCTCAGATAACATTTCTTATTATTAATAAAGTTAAAACATTTGTACTGCTTAATATTTTGGTAGAAACGGTGCATTCTTA
>NW_015646445.1:1522592-1532545 GCF_001515625.1 Sinocyclocheilus rhinocerous | reverse complement strand
TTTATGGATGGGTGCTTTTTATTTCACTTCTTTTGGACTGAAGCACTGCAACACCCGCTGACTGCAATGATAGAGCTTGGAATAGCCAGGACAATTTTTAATATAACTCCGACTGGATTTGTCTGAAAGAAGAAAGTCATATACACATAGGATGCCTCGGGGGTGAGTAAAACACAGCCTAATTTTCATTTTTGGGTGAACTAACCCTTTAACTAAAATTAAAAGGAAAAAATCAAGATATTTGCAAATACTGTAATAATATATCAATGATACTAAAAAAACAATGATCCAACATTCCCTCTTAAAGAAATACATAATAAACATATACATAATAACACTTAATACTGGTTTTGGGTCAGCGTGCAAGGTTGGCGTGCATCCTCACCGTCCCGTCCAGGTTTAAGGTCATGAGCATTGTCTTTGGGCTGAATGGAATCAATATGATTGCCTGGTGTTTTGTAATTAATCTGCAGATGGCCTTCGGGGTACCAGAGGCCTGGAGGAAGACAGGATGAAGGACACACTAATTAAGGACCACGCAAGACCACGGGACGTTTGCTGCTGTGCTGTGCTGTGCCTGCTGCCTCTGCGTTTGATTGTTATTCATCTTGAATGCTGCCCGATGATTCGAATATGTGGGCTAAATATGAACATACTAATGCAGTCTGGGGCGGACAGTAATACGACTCAGATGGGTATTATACAGGTCTATTTTAACCACTGTATGTGGCTGAATGGTTTGCGCGTGGTCTGTTCGCATTCAATCCGTGCCCGGAGGAACATTTTATTGCTCAGAGGTTACGGTTTCATAGCTTAGGAGTCTTTTAAGTGTTTAAAAGGTGTTTAAGGGTCGACCTTGCCTTGGATATTTTTCCAAAAATTCCTTAGGATAGTGTAGCTGGAAACAAATTAGACCATATTTGTGTGTGTGTGTGTGTGTATTTTTGGGCACGTGCTCAATAAGGCTGCATTTATTTGAACAAAATTACAGTAAAAACTGAAATCTTATGAAGTATTATTACAATTTAAAATAACTGTTTTCTATTTTATTATATTGCAAAATGTTATTTATTCCTGTGATTGCTGAGCTGAATTTTCAGCAGCCATTACTCCAGTTTTCAGTGTCATATGATGCTTCAAAAATCATTTTAATATGCTGATTTAGTGCTCAGATAACATTTCTTATTATTAATAAAGTTAAAACATTTGTACTGCTTAATATTTTGGTAGAAACGGTGCATTCTTTTTAGGATACTTATGAATAGAAAGTTTTCCAAAAATTCCTTAGGATAGTGTAGCTGGAAACAAATTAGACCATATTTGTGTGTGTGTGTGTGTGTATTTTTGGGCACGTGCTCAATAAGGCTGCATTTATTTGAACAAAATTACAGTAAAAACTGAAATCTTATGAAGTATTATTACAATTTAAAATAACTGTTTTCTATTTTATTATATTGCAAAATGTTATTTATTCCTGTGATTGCTGAGCTGAATTTTCAGCAGCCATTACTCCAGTTTTCAGTGTCATATGATGCTTCAAAAATCGTTTTAATATGCTGATTTAGTGCTCAGATAACATTTCTTATTATTAATAAAGTTAAAAACATTTGTACTGCTTAATATTTTGGTAGAAACGGTGCATTATTTTCAGGATACTTATGAATAGAAAGCTGAAAAGAATAGCATTTATTTAAAATAGAAATATTTTATTGTGACGTTTGATCAATTAAATGCATTCATGCTGAATAAAATTATTGATGTGAAAAATAACAAAAAATTGAAAAAATCTTACTCCAAACTTTTGAACTTTATTTTGATTTGTTTTAAATATATTGTATAGACTTTTAAATATTTTTAAATACAAATATCAATGTATTATTTCAATATTTATTATGGAGATTGATTGATTGATTGATTGACTGACTGGGAGGAAGAAATCTTAGAAGCAGGAGACTTCTCAAAAAAAAAAAGGATCCATTTGTTTTGTTTTTGTTTTTGGTCTTGTGGTTTTTAATATGATGTATTAATGTAAATTACCATTTTTTTAAATATTTTGTAATGCTGAACTTTTTGTCATTTTGCATGTACCATATACTGTCCGCTAACCCAACCCTTTACATTATAGAGTAACGTTTCTGTCCAGCACAAAGAGAAGTGCAGAGGTGGGTGCTGGTGTAATCTATCCCATATGTCGGCTTTCCGGAAAGCACACAGTTATAAAATCCCACTCTTCTGCAGGGTCCCTACGCCGAGCCTGTGAGTAATGCCACCAGTTTGACTCTTTTGCAGCAGGCCTCTGCCAAGCTAATGAATAACGCCAGTAGCTACACACACAAAGCTCTTCCTCAGGATTTGAAAGATGTGTTCTCGCCGACATTACAGCCAAAAGCAAACAGTCGTTTCTCTGAAAACAGAAAAGCAGTGTGTGTGTGTGTGTGTGCTAACAGATCGCATACTGTAGATTTATTTCATAGCTTTTAAAGTGAGGTGATGCTGCCGCCCACAGCCTTGAGGCTGTTGTTTCTGTTTCTTTTCACTCGGTCTGAGTTTACAGGCTTCATCAAATGAAAAACAGAACCAGGACCACCATACAGCACTGGGTCTATGGGAGGCTTTAAAAGAAGTCCAGGTGTCACAAAGAAGAAAAGTGGGTAAGTGCACAAAATAGATTCATCTCTTCGTCTGTCAAAATGTTTGGCCTTGATTCTGGGGTCTTTTTTTTTTTTGGGACTAGATCATCTTCGCCTCATCAGCCAGGTCATTGCTGTTTTCTACAGGACGACGGCTCCCGAAGCCCCTGGCAGCCCAACGTTGCCATCATCTCCGTAACTGGCAGCTATATTGTCCACAGTAGCAGCTGTGACTCGCCTCGGGGATGAAGCGCTTGTCTCACCGCACATGGTCACGTAAGACCGAATTAAAACCAATGCCAAATACAGTAACTGAGACACAGAGGACACTCTGTAGAGGACATTGACTGTCCTTCAGGGTGCGCGTTTTAATCTGTATGTAAGATTTTTACATTGCAGGTGCTGTTTTTGGCTTTTTATGTGCATGAAAATATTGAATGACTTCACTATGTAAGAATTTGTGATAAGTCAGACTTTAATAGAGAACAGCAGCAGCATACTTGATTCAAAATCTGATCGTCACTTTATGGTATTGAGGATTATAACATTTATCAATTTGATGAGCATTTAGCATAAAGTAGTGATTAAAGGAATTGTTTGCCCAAAAAATGATATTTTGTAATGCTGAACTTTTTGTCATTTTGCATGTACCATATACTGTCCGCTAACCCAACCCTTTACATTATAGAGTAACGTTTCTGTCCAGCACAAAGAGAAGTGCAGAGGTGGGTGCTGGTGTAATCTATCCCATATGTCGGCTTTCCGGAAAGCACACAGTTATAAAATCCCACTCTTCTGCAGGGTCCCTACGCCGAGCCTGTGAGTAATGCCACCAGTTTGACTCTTTTGCAGCAGGCCTCTGCCAAGCTAATGAATAACGCCAGTAGCTACACACACAAAGCTCTTCCTCAGGATTTGAAAGATGTGTTCTCGCCGACATTACAGCCAGAAGCAAACAGTCGTTTCTCTGAAAACAGAAAAGCAGTGTGTGTGTGTGTGTGTGTGCTAACAGATCGCATACTGTAGATTTATTTCATAGCTTTTAAAGTGAGGTGATGCTGCCGCCCACAGCCTTGAGGCTGTTGTTTCTGTTTCTTTTCACTCGGTCTGAGTTTACAGGCTTCATCAAATGAAAAACAGAACCAGGACCACCATACAGCACTGGGTCTATGGGAGGCTTTAAAAGAAGTCCAGGTGTCACAAAGAAGAAAAGTGGGTAAGTGCACAAAATAGATTCATCTCTTCGTCTGTCAAAATGTTTGGCCTTGATTCTGGGGTCTTTTTTTTTTTTGGGACTAGATCATCTTCGCCTCATCAGCCAGGTCATTGCTGTTTTTTACAGGACGACGGCTCCCGAAGCCCCTGGCAGCCCAACGTTGCCATCATCTCCGTAACTGGCAGCTATATTGTCCACAGTAGCAGCTGTGACTCGCCTCGGGGATGAAGCGCTTGTCTCACCGCACATGGTCACGTAAGACCGAATTAAAACCAATGCCAAATACAGTAACTGAGACACAGAGGACACTCTGTAGAGGACATTGACTGTCCTTCAGGGTGCGCGTTTTAATCTGTATGTAAGATTTTTACATTGCAGGTGCTGTTTTTGGCTTTTTATGTGCATGAAAATATTGAATGACTTCACTATGTAAGAATTTGTGATAAGTCAGACTTTAATAGAGAACAGCAGCAGCATACTTGATTCAAAATCTGATCGTCACTTTATGGTATTGAGGATTATAACATTTATCAATTTGATGAGCATTTAGCATAAAGTAGTGATTAAAGGAATTGTTTGCCCAAAAAATGTACATTTGCTGAAATTGAACTCACTCTCAGGCCATCCAAGATGTATATGAGTTTGTTTCTTCATCAGAACAGATCTGGAGAAATTAGCATTCCATTATTTGCTCACCAATGGATGCTCTGCAGTGAATGGGTGCCATCAGAATGAGAGTCCAAATAGCTGATAAAAACAACACAGTAATGTACATAATCCATTTTTAATAAACAAATTCATCATGAAGACATTTTTAACTTCAAACCATTGCTTCCAGCTAAAATAACTACAAATAACTAAAAAAAAAAAAAAAAAGGTCCATAGTCCAAAATATTGCTTTCTTCAGAGAAGAAGTTGTCTCTTCTAAATCAGGAGAGAAATATGCACAGATCAAGCACTTTTTACCAGTGAAAACAGTTCTAAACAAATATGTTGGTGGATATTGATCTGGACAGGGGATGGACTTTTTCACTGGAGGAAGTTATTATTATGGATTGGTATTTTGGCTAGAGGTGACAGTTTAAAGTTGGTTTGTTTCTTACAAACATGCAGCTTTTCACTTCACAAGATGTTAATTGCTGGACAGGAGTGGTGTGGATTATTGTTATGTTTTTATCAGCTATTTGGACTCTCATTCTGACGGCACCCATTCACTGCAGAGGATCCATTGGTGAGCAAATAATGGAATGCTAATTTCTCCAGATCTGTTCTGATGAAGAAACAAACTCGTCTACATCTTGGATGGCCTGAGGGTGAGATCATTTCCAGCAAATTTTCATCTTTTTAAATGAAGATCTGGATATGGTTTTAACCCAGAATGTGATGATCATTACTAAAAAGTTGCTGAAGATAAAGATCATCTGTTAAATGACAAATAACCAATGAGCGTAAATCAATTTAGCCTTAGTGAAGCATAGCATTCACAAGCCAAAGGCAAACATCAATACAGCAAAAGCAGTTATTAGTCCATTTAAGCAAGGCTGTCTGCCAAACATCAGAACAAATGTGAACATTTGACAATTGATGCATCTTATATGGACACTCAACAATAAAATCAATCTCATATGAAGCTGAAATTAAGGGTCGCATGAATGTTATTTTAAAAATTAGGACAGTTAATTGATGTCAGATAATTAAACTGTTTTTGTGGTTAACATCTTTCTTCACCGTTCACCCTTTCAAGCAGCTTTGAACAATGCTTTGTCTGTCTTAAAATGAGTTTTATGTAGTGTGGAGAGATCATTTTGGTAGCTGTTTCGTTTAAATCATTTGTTCGGTGCTCAAAGCTCAGGTTCTTGAAATATGTGTCTTGGAAAGAGTCTGGACTCCATCCAAGTATGAGAGGGAATTTGGCTCAATGATCCACACTGTACACCGCTTCATCCAGAGAACCATAACAATCCTCTGCTTTCCTCCTCTCCAGCTGAAGAGCGTTTCTCTTAGAGACCGTACAATCAAGAGGCCTGTTGTTGCTGCTCAGTTAAATATCATACCTAGCATTTCTGATTCCTGACCGAGGTAAGCCTATTTTTATCATTCAGCCATTGTATAAAAATGCAGGGTATACACATAGTTTTATTATACTATAGTTTCAAAAAGAATTTAGGCAGAAATGGGGAGAAATGCATACTTTTATTCAGCAAAAAAAAAAACATTAAATTGTTTAAAATTGACATTTATAATGTTACAAAATAATATAAAAATGCATGTTATACACATAGTTTAAAGAAGAATTTGGGTATATTTAAGCAAGTTAAATGTTAAATCTAGTTGCATTAAATTGAAATACACTACTCTTTCAAAAGTGTGGGGTCAATTAATTGAAGAGATATTGAAGAAATGCATACTTTTATTCAGCAAAAAACATTAAATTGTTTAAAATTGACATTTATAATGTTACAAAATATTTACATTTCAAATAAATGCTGTTCTTTTAAACTTCCTATTGATCCTGTTTTTTTTTTTTAATCAGTTTCCACGTAAATATTAAGCAGCACAACTGTTTTGAACACTGATAATAAATGTTTCATGAGCATCACATCAACATATTCGCGTGATTTCAGAAGGATCATCTGACACTGCGGAAAATTGACAGAAATAAAGTGCATTTAAAAGATATTAAAATAAAAACCATTATTTTAAATGCAACCTTGTTGAGTATAAGAAACCTATTTCAAAAACATTTAAAAAAAATCTTACTGACTCTAAACTTTTGATCAAACTAAAATGCATCTGCAAACAATTAATGCTAGATCTTTTCATAACCATTTTAAATGTAAAATAATTTCAGGCTTTTTCAAATTTAATTTGACTTAATCTTTTTTAAACACAAAAACATATTAAAACAAATTATAAATGCCACTATTATATACTTTACAATTACTTTATCTAATGCTATGACATACATTTTAAAGTGTGACTCAGTTGGGCCACTGTATTATATTACATAACAGAACAAGCTTGTAAGTATCTGAATCACCATTAAAAATGTTGTAGTCCAGGATTCAGGAACCGGGCTTAATCTGACCGTGTCCAGTTGAAAACAGTGTGTTACCGATCACGACATGTACAAGTCACCCCTTTGCTCCGCTGCGAGGAATCACTGGGCCGCTCTCGTCTGTTCGGCCCCATTGTTTGAGCCAATAACAGCACACTGTGCAAATCTCATCAGCCTGTTTCCTGCTTCTGGCTCGTAGCTCCTGTTTGTTTTGACAGAGACACAATACATCAGAGAGGATGGAGAAATATTTATCATCCTGCTTTGTGCCGCATTGTGTTCTGTTCAGTCGCATTGTGTTTGACATTGCTTTTTCATTTTGTAATCCTTGACACATGAATACAGCCATTTAGATAAAAGGCTGATGAACCATAAAATGGCATATCAAATATAATCTATCATGTTGTTATAGGATTTCACCTGTGATTTCATAATCAGTTGAAGGAATCGCTCACCCAAAAATGAAAGTTGACATTTACTCCCTCACTGTCATTTACTGACTTTCATTGTTCTGTAAATCACAAAAGAAGATGTTTAGCGGAGTGTTCACGCTGCTCTTAGTCATAGATGAATGAACATGAATGAGAACTAGGGCTGATAGAGCTCCAATAAAAGCTCTACAAAAGAAGCGCATAAGTCTCAAGCACTATATTCCGAGTGCTATGAAGACATACGATAGCTTTGTGAGAGGGAAAATTCCAAAATACAAAGCCTTTCCTCTAACTGGTGCTAGTAACAAAAGATTAAATCTTCTTTTGAGAAGATTCTCATTGATTCCATGTGAGAAGAAGACACATACTGAAGAGATTGTCTCTGTATTCTGTCCCCTAAGGCTCCTTATGTGATGAGTATATTCTTTCTGTGAGCGCGTTTGCTTGTTTGCACGCTTGTGAGTCTTTGACAAGATTGTCAGCCTCTCTAAATCTCTCTGGATTTCTCATCCTGACCTGTTTCACTTTAGAAGATTGGGCCATCAAAGCAGGACTGAGCCTGGGCCGATAGTTATTAGGCTCAGCAGCTACAAGCGTTCTCTGCATTTATATTGCATGGGTGGCATTTTGCTTTCCCTTTCATCTTTTTCTCTGTCCCTCTCTGTCCTCTTTCTCGCTTCTCTCATCTGCTGTAGTCACTGTGAGCGATTGATTGCATTGGAGTTTGAGGAGAGCGAGAGAGAGAGAGAGAGAGAGATAAAGCACTTTTACTCACATCATTTCAAATCATTTGATACGTTTAGATGCATATCAAACCGCTTATATACATTTGTACCATGTAAGGAAAAAAAGCAACGGTTAATATGCACTCATAAATGAAATGTCAGTGTTATTGATTGTGATTCCCTTTCACCCTTAAAATCACATACCTTAACATATTATCTTAAATATATATTTATGCACACACACACCACTCAAAAGGTTGTGGTTGGTGAGAGTGTATTTATTTATTTATTTATTTATATTTATTTATTTATTTATTTTAAAAATAGGCTGCATTTATTTAAAGGCAGGGTATGTGGTTTTTCAAAAACACTTTAGAAAACTGATTCGGGCCGAATCGCAAAACAAACTTGTAGCCAATCAGCAATAAGGGGCGTGTCAACTCGTGATGTGGAGGAGAGCGTGTTCAGTGCATGGGACAGACATTAGCCGAGCCGAGCGACAGAAAGATAGAGATGGCGGATAAAAAAACAAAAGAGGAAAACGTCTGCGGAAAGATAAGGCAAGAAGTAGGACCCGTGTAAATATCGGATCAGCTTTCCAGCGCTGGAGAGAACTCAAGGAGCGGAGGCCTGCGATCGGACGCCGAGGTTGCTATGTTTCTTCTCAGTAGGTGAGTAACACCGTGTCTACAACAGCTAAAGTCTGACTACACTGGACGCGATCAAACGACCGTTGAAAACCATTTGAAATTTGTGTCAGCACGTCATAGTAGACATGGTGTAACATTGGTTTTGCTTTGTTTCACAGAACTAATCGTTGCCTGGGTTGCCTACGTATATGTGGGGCGGAGCTATCAAAATAGGGTCAAGACCCTTTTGGGGTAGGGGCGTGTTTGTTTTGGTGATTTCAAATATCAACATTGGCTACCAGAAATCACTTACTCTGCCTTTAATCAAAAATACAGAAAACACAATCATATTTTTAGAAATACTTTTCTTAACATCTAAAATAAAGCTTTCTATTTTAATATATTTTAAATTGTAATTTATTTATTCCTGTAATGACAAATCTAAATTTTTCACAGCTATTGGTGTTCATGAAATGTTTATTATGATCCATGATGAAAACAGTTTTACTGCTTAAAATTTTTTGTGGAAAACCATGATACAGTATTTCAGAATTTTGTAATTAATAGAAGGTTCAAAAGAACCTTTTTTTCTTTGTAAGCATAAATGTCTTTACTGTCACTTTTAATCAATTTAACACGTCCTTTCTGAATAAAAGATTTAATGGATGGTTTTGCACACATTAGAATATTTTAAGACATCATTGTTTAATGCAGCTGGAGGACTGTTTCCTGTTATAAAAGACTTTTGAATTGAAAAGTGAAAGGGATTAAATAATTATGTTATTGTAGTAGTCTACACACGGTGTTATCTGTTGCTTTTTTTGTAATTCTTCAATCTACAAACTTCAGATTTCACATTTAGCAACTTTTAATAATTGAATAAACTTTTAAACATGCAATCTATTGAAAAGCTGGGCTGAGTCTGCTAATTTGAAATATTTACTGAGATTTTAGTAATACTTTATAGATGTATGAGGAGTGTTTTTACAATTTGACATTTGAGGGATATCTTTCTGTACGACTGAGTGCATGTGTTTTATGAACATGTATGTGTTTATTTTGCCATCCTTTGTCCCCAGAAGTATAGCTTAATCATTCTTTGGCGACATTTGGGGACATCCTGGAAAAATGACTCATAATAAATTAAATCATTTTAACATTCAAGGTCATATTGTTTGTCCCTATTTGCATAGCTAAGTAAACACGTGTGTGTGTGTGTGTGTGTGTGTGTGTGTGTGTGTGTGTGTGTGTGTGTGTGTGTGTG
>NW_015646445.1:1519632-1522582 GCF_001515625.1 Sinocyclocheilus rhinocerous | reverse complement strand
TGGTTTATATATCCTGGTGGGGACTTAAACCTGAATACACACAGACTCATGGGGACTCTTGTCATGGTGGGGACCTAAATTGAGGTCCCCACGGGTAGGTGTGTGTGTGTGTGTGTGTGTGTGTACACAGGTAGCAGGCGGTAGCATTGCAGAGAAGCATGTTACGACTGGTTAAACTATCAAACACTCATTTGTGTGTATGTGTTCACATTCTCTCTATTGTAAATATTGGGGTTAATTCCCATGATAAATGGCAGCTGCAAACCATCTGTACAGTCATTAATCATAGCCAGTAACTTGCCAAAGCATGGCCACTCTTCTTATTTAAATAACACTACAGAACAAGAACACACACACACTCATAGTACTCTGTCTCACAAAGACAATTTACTGTTCCTGGCAGTCTCGGTCAGGCGCTGAGCCAACACTACTGGGTGTTACAGCAACACACATTACTGGATGGATTTTTGCTATTCAATTAACTGGTTGTAAATAATGCAAGCCATTCATTTTCTGCAGCGTTCTTCCCAAAACATTAGAACGCATAGCTAACCCAACTATGTGTATATTGGTCAAAAATGTGGGATTCAAATAGAAGTCTTTTTGCTCAACAAGGCGGCATTTATTTGATCAAAAATAGAATAAATATTATTTGAAATGTTATTAAAATTAAAACAACTTATTACTATTTTAATATATTTATTACTGTGATGCAAAGCTGAATTTTCCGCATCCTTCAGAAGTCATTCTGATATGCTGATTTGCTGCTCAAGAAACATTTCAAAAACTGTCGTGCTGCTTAATATTTTTGTGGAAACAGTGATACTTTTTTTTTTTTTTCAAATCATTTGTAACATTATAAATGTCTTTACTGTCACTTTTGATCAATTTAATGCCTCCTTGCTTAATAAAAGGATTGATTTCTTTAAAAAAATAATAATAATAAGCTTACTGACCCCAAACTTTTAAACAGTAGTGTATGCATATAATTCAATAAAATGTACAGTTTGAACTGTACATTTTATTGAATTATATGCATTTTTTTATGTTAAGAAACTAGTTCTCGTGATCAAAATCTAATTAACTGAGGAATCCCTGCAATGTCAGATCAAAAGATCACTTCATCTGAAAAACTGGTCTTTTGATTTTATGACCCACATATTATCTTTTCTCTTTTATCTCAGATTGCTTGTTTTCCACATTTCTTAGAATGGATCCTCTGCCCATTTTCCCAGTATACGGTAAAAGATCAAAGTTAATTTTAATCACCATGACATTACGTCATCTTAAACAAACAGAAAGAAAAAACCCCCGGGAGCAAAATCTAAACACGTATAAAATAATTTTCTCGTAGTCCGATGGGAACACAGCCTGCAGACGATACCGCAGGTTTACAGGGAATTCATTCAACTCTGGTTGAGTTTGTCCTATACTTGATGTTTCTATACTGCATCAAAGTCCAACCGGTCAGCATTCTTTTAAAGCTCAGGTCGCTCTATAATTCATGAATCTGAGAGTTTGCACTGGTCTCGCTCTGTGGCTTGCTTCCAGAAAGGGCAGGAGAGTTCAAATGCCTGCTGATAAACACTCTTAGCACACCATAACTCATATAGACACGTGTGCATGCTCTAACCTGAGTGTTACAGTAACAGAGAGGGACAGATGGACACTCACTGAAGGTGACTTTTTACACCTGCCAGACAAAGTAGAATCTTTTGCCATATAATAGCATGGCTGATCTGGCACATTTGGCCTTCATATAGAGCGCTATTCCTAGAGGGGAAAAGTCTTGTGATAAATGGATATTTGATGCATATTGCACACTAAAAATAACAGTTTCAAACTGAGTGTCTTGTTTTATTCCCGTCTTTGTGTGCAGGTTTCTATCAGTCTGATGGTTTCCAAGTTTGCTACATAGATACTGGACTTGACAGAGGTTGAAGTTAATGGCATTGAACTTTTCTAACAGATATTATTATAGGGTTCTGTTTGAAAAGCATATTGTTTTGTTTTTTTATTGTGTTTTATTTATTTTTGTCTGATTTCAGATTTACACACCCCTTAAAGTGATTAGTTGCTTCACATGTTAGTCAGACAGCCTTTTCTTGCTAGATGTTGCTGACTAGTTGATTAGTTCTGTCACTAGTCAATGCCTTGGCTCTCTTTCAACCAGTTCTGGATCACATGACTTAATTTATGCTTGTCCTGTAAGACCATTTTTTAAATTATTAAATTTAACAAATATATCTAGAGTTTCGCTTTTAATATGTTTTTCTTGATCGTTTAAAACACCATAAGTAAAAATTAAATTATTTATTTATGTGTAAATGCCCCAGAGTTTACACTTTCATCTTTTCTGCATTTTGATTGATCATAGTGCATTTGATTATGCACAATGACTACATGAAATATGTCTCAGCAGAATGTGTAATTGCCGGGTTTGTGTTGACTAGTCGTAGCTCTCGTGACTTCAGTTGTGTTTGTTCTATACCTGCCGACAGCAGGAGGAAAGTTCCTCCTTCCACAAATTGCTTCCCATTGTACATGCATGACATTTTTCTATTGTAAAAGGAAGAAAATAATATAATATAAAATAATATCTAACTAAATTATTTTGGAATTATGCAAAAGCGGAAATAAATAACACTAGGGCATTTTGTCATATGATGCGATTGAAATTTTTCCTTTCTCTTTGGAGTGTTACAAGCTCTTGGTGCATAAAGAAGATCTGTAAAGTTGCAAAGACTAAAATCTCAAATCCAAAGAGATATTCTTTATAAAAGTTAAGAGTTAACCACGCCTACCTAAAACGGCTCGTTCTAACACGCCCCCACATGTCTACATCACGATGTGGGAAGATTTGCAAGATTTGCAAGATTGTGACGGAAATGTTAACATGGTAACATTTCCGTCACACGCTTGAGGTATTGAAATCTCACTCTGCTCACTC
>NW_015646445.1:1516276-1519536 GCF_001515625.1 Sinocyclocheilus rhinocerous | reverse complement strand
GACGCGTTTCAGAAAGGCGGGGCATAGAGGAGAAACAATAATGTACAGTATGTGGAAAATAATTTGTTTTTTTAACCTTAAACCGCATAAACACATTTCATTACAACAAATACACAAAATAATGTTCTTTTTAGCAACATCATATGACCCCTTTAAGCAAATGATTGCAGAGATTGACAGAAATTCTTGCAAAACTGCCCTAAAACGTTGTTAACTAAAAGTGCTGCCCAAAGGCTGAAATGGCTGAATGACATGGCATGGTATATGGTGAGTCATTTACATAAATTAAACATTGATGCACAGACTAGCCAACTAGTCAAAATAACTAGTCACAAAAGCCCTGCTTCATGTGTAATTAGGCTGTTGTTGCCCAGATAAAGCTGAAATTTGCACTAGGCATTATGACAATCATCAAAATCTGGCTACACAACACTAGTTGATAAATATTCCTCTACAAGTCATGTGTAAACCTCTGAAATGCAGTGCATCTGTATTACAAGAGCCTCAAACTGCATTTGTCAGAGTGGCATGTGGCACTTGACCTCTGACCTGCAGCATTGTGTGAGGTGTCATTCATTATTTCCTGTGTTGTGTCTCAGTGTAAAACCCAGCAAACTGACTACACTTTCACGCCTCTCTTCTTCTACGAGTCCAGGTCTACAAACCCTGCATGTCAAGTGAGAACAGATCAGTTTCCATGACTCCCCTACAGAACGCCAGCGATGAGTTGCAGTGAACATGACAGTGTGGTGGGTTTGGTCTGTTATTATTGTAACTTCCTGTGGCTAACCACCATGCTGTGGGTGTGCACACGCAGACACACAAACCATCAGACACCTGAGATGTTCTCAGAGTCCTGACGACTGATATAACAAAACCCGACAAAGCCTTTCCCTTTGAAAGTATCCATGGGAGTATGTTTAAGCAGGCAGAAAGCTAACTTATATTTACCACCCATGTTACCTTAGCAAGAAGCAACTAATGCTACAATATTAATATAAAATTACTATTAGTAAAATGAAATCTCACCAAGTTTAATGCTTTTTTAATGACTACGTATTTTACAAAAACAATATCCACGAAATAGTAGCGAGAATATTTTGTCTAGCTATTATTTACTTCTATTTTCCTAATATTTATTAGGAAAGAAAACAATCCTGTTTCTGTATTGCATTAAGTGTATGTATCTGACGTTGAGTTTTTCACTTCTTTAGAGATCCTTTATTAACTAAAAAATGAAACTTAGTTGCCAAAGCTTTTATTATTTTCTTTTAGTTTAACTTGCAATACTAGTAAAATATAAAAAATGAAAATGAAAATAACTATATAGAAAAATGCAAAACAAAGAGAAGGGAAATAAAAAATACAAAAACACAACAAAATTACTCAAACTTTAAAATGAAAACGGAAAGTATAAAAACGAATCAAAATATGAATAACAACTATAATGGTATATCAATGATGCTAAACTGTAACCAACATAAGAAATACAGTACATTTAAAAAATGCATTGGTAGGTCATAATTATGACAAAATAATTGAGATATCAAGTCATGATGATTAGATAAAAGTCATGCTAAAAAATATGACAAATTATGGCAAAAAAACAAAATAATCAGATAAAAAGTTCAAATTGAGACAAAAAGTTGACTATTATGACTGTCACATAATGTTGACTTTTTATGTCATGACTTAATATCACATAATTACAACTTTTTGACTTTTTGTCTCATAATTATGTCAAAATTTAGATTTTTTTAATCTCATAATTGTGACTTAGTATTTTATAATTTTGGCTTTTTAAATTCGTTTTATTTCATAATAAGTAATAATACCAAAGTATGATTTTTTTTGTTTTTTTTTATGAAATGGGCTTCATTATTTTCTTGTGGAAGAATCAGCCTCCCTCGTCTCCTCTGATGGGCCGCCACTGGCTTTACACACTGTTTAAATCACGTTTCATAATTATTAGTTTTATTTCGTACTTTATATAATTTTTTCATTTGGTTCTTTTTGAGGAAACATTGGAGCCAGAGGCCCAGGTTTATTAATCTGGTAATGAACCTGCTCTCTTTACACAAGACTGGGAAATGAGCGATTGAGTTATTGTCTTTACCTCCTCTCTACTGAGACTTCACATAAACAAAAGCATGAGGGATAATTTGATCATTAATAAGCTTTGGGAAAATCAACACCTGCTTTATCAGTTATAAAGCATGCTGATGCACGCTGCCTCTCTGTCTCTCAGCAGATCAATGGTAGCTTCACCCTCTCCCTGATTGATTCATAATTGATGAGAGCCTTTAGCACTGTACGGGGGGGAATGATCGAGCAGAGCGGCTCTCGCTAACAGCTCTGTAATCCTCACAAATGTGTGGCGGGAGCCGGTCAGCTGTGGAGGAAGTTTAGCTTGCGGTGTGTCCAGTTCGTAAAAGAGAGATTTACATGGGTCATTAGTCACCGGTTGTTTTGCGTGTAGGTCTTTCGCACAGGCAAGGAATCAATTAGCAAGGACACTGCTTCTCTTAATTAAACCAATACATTGTGTGCAGGGATCAATGGAGCCACTCTCTGGATGCAGTTGTTTCATATATATTTAGTTTCTGTTGGGTTATTACTGCCTGTATTTCTTTGAACTTGAAATAAAGTAAACTTTAACTGGGATAAAATCTATAAAAATATTTTTTTCCCACAAATTTTCAAATAACTTAAACTAAAACCGAAATAGGTATTTTTATAAATATATAGAAAAAGAATTTTAAAAAATACTAAAAATGACAAGAACACATCAATATTACTCAAACTATAAGTAAAATTAAAAGGAAAACAAAAATAAAACTAATAAAATTAAATCTTTAATAGTATCTCAATGATATTAAATAACACTCATGCACGTGTGTGTGTGTGTGTGTGTGTGTGTGTGTGTGTACTTGTGTACCAAATGTCCCCACAAGGACAGTAAAACCTGAAATATTTGACATTGTAGGAACCGGCCTGCGGTCTAAAAATAGTAAATTATGTTTATCTGAAAGTGTAACAATGCAAGCAGGTTTTCTGTAAGGGGTAGGTTTAGGGTTAGGGTTGGGTTAGGGGATAGAAAATATCGTTTGGTCAGTATAAAAGTAATAGAAGTCTATGGAAAGTCCCCACAATTCACAGAAACAAACGTGTGTGTGTGTGCGTGTGTGTGTGAGTGTGTGTGTGTGCGTGTGTGTGTGTGTGTGTGTGTGTGTGTGCGTTTTTGTGACAAATGAGGACAT
>NW_015646445.1:1497758-1511193 GCF_001515625.1 Sinocyclocheilus rhinocerous | reverse complement strand
TGTGTGTGTGTGTGTGTGTGTGTGTGTGTGTGTACTTGTGTACCAAATGTCCCCACAAGGACAGTAAAACCTGAAATATTTGACATTGTAGGAACCGGCCTGCGGTCTAAAAATAGTAAATTATAAAGTGTAACAAGTGTAACAATGCAAGCAGGTTTTCTGTAAGGGGTAGGTTTAGGGTTAGGGTTGGGTTAGAATATCGTTTTCGTTTGGTCATGTGTGTGTGTGTGTGTGTGTGTGTGCGTTTTTGTGACAAATGAGGACATAAATTTGTATAATGACAAGGGTATGACATAGGTATTACAAGGAGAAGGTGACTTTTCAGGACATTACCCCATGTCCCCACTTTTCAAAACGCTTATTAATCACACAGAATGGAGTGTATTGAAAATCTGAAATAGCACAAAGTTTCCTGTGAGGGGTAGGTTTAGGGGTAGGGTTGGTGTAGGGCAATAGAATATACGGTCTGTACAGTAGAAAAACCATTACGCCTATGGGATGTCCCCACTTTTCACAAAAACAAACCTGTGTGTGTGTGTGTGTGTGTGTGTGTGTATTTATATAGGTATTATACGAAGTTGTAACTTCAATTCTTACCCTAAAAAGTTATTTCTACATGATGTTGTATTGGTATAGCTTATGTTAATTTATGTTGATTTAGTGATGTAAAATAATATTTATTGTAAGATCATTTAGATGTTTCCATTTTTTTCTTTCAGTGTGTGTATTTTATTATTTTATTTTTTTTCTACTGTTAACAAGCTTAGGTTGGTTTACAATGGTTTGTCTGTTGAGTGGTCATCCTATTGTAGTGAATTATTCAAACTTTATTTTAGCTAGAAAGTGAAGGGAAATTTGAATATTTCTACTGCTCATAATGAAATCAGCAAATATACTCGATCACCTTGAGAAAGCAGCGTGGGATTAGTATCTTGAGACAGACATCGCTTAAAGGCAGAGGAGGGTAAAGAATTACACACTACATGAGTGTTGAAAAGCAAGAGTTTCTGTGAGAGACCCAGCAAGTGACACGGATATCTAAGCAAATGCTGGGCTGAATGCAGGAAGGCTGCCATGATGTGCATTTGATCCCAGATAACAGAAACACAGTTTTAACTAAAGAGGCCTTGGAGTGTCTGTGCGCAAAAGAGAGAGGAAGGAGAGAAAGAAAGAAACAAAGACAGAGACACAGAGAGAAAATGCCAGACTGAGGAACCCCACTGGGAGGACAGTCAGAGGCCATTCTCTTCTCTGTTCTGTGAAAGCACGCCAGTGTTCACACACCTCTGTCACATCCTCTCTTTATTACAGCAGCATCACCGCTGTGCACAGGATAGAAGAGAAACCAAACTCATGCAGAGAGGAACAGAATTCCTCTGCGATTGTACCAATGTTCTGAAGTTATGTGGTAGCCGACTTATTTTTCTTCTCTGGGATGTTGAATCATGAACTTTAGAATTAGCAGTAGTGACAGTCTATTTTTATTTATTTATTTATTTTCATTTTCAAATCAATCGACATTTCACTCCTATGGACAATTAAGAGTTAGTGTGTAGTTTGAATTAAGTTAATTAAGCAAATATAATATACAAGGTAATCACATACACTTTATATTAGGTGGCCTTAACTACTATGTACTTACACTGTAAAAAATGACCGTGAATTTAACGGTAAAAGACTGTAAAAATGCTACAGTAAAATCCTGTTAAATGGTTAACGGTAAATTGCCCTACTATATACGGTGAAAAACTGTATTGGACATTACATGTAATTTTATGGTAGTATACCGTTTTTGGAAGTGAAAAAGACCGTATAATTTACAGTGAATAACCGTAAATTGACATTCCCAGAATTCCCTGCGTTACATTTCAAATTTGATGTTTTTTTGTTGAAATAACTATGTTTCTTCTTTCATCACCACCTGCTTTTGGTGGTTATCAGTGTATTACAAACGTACAAAACAGATTTCAGTACTTCAATAGGTTGGTATATTAACATTATATCAGTTAATGAAATTACGGTATTTAACTGTAAATTTAAGTTAAATCCGTAAAACCTAAAATGTTGCTACCGTATTTTTTACAGTAAAATTCCGGCAACCACAGCTGCCGTTTTTTTTACTGGAAATTTTACAGAATTTTTTTTACGGTGTACATATATCTATCTATCTATCTATCTATCTATCTCAGTGCAAGGCAGTCTGCATTGCAAGCCTACATTTATTTGATGGAAATTCAATAATGACAGGAAATGTTATTGTAATTTTTTAAAACCTGGTTTCTAATTAAAAATATTTTAATATGTGTTTTAGTCCTGTGATTCCATTATAACATTATAGCCTTAAGTGTCACATGATCCTTCAGAAATCATTCTGTTATACCGATTTGGTGCTTGCAACAGTGTTGCAGCTTAATGTTTTTGTGGAAAGCTTGATACCATCTTAGAAATCTTATGTAATATTATGAATGTGTTTACTGTCACTTTTGATCAATTTAATTGCATATGTTCTGAAAAACAAACAAACATTTAAAAAAATTAACAAAATATCACAAATATAATGTGTTTTTTTAAGTCATTGCAAGTAGAGGAACCACAGGTCTTGTTCATGGCATGTTTTCACACATACTTGTTTTAAATTTGTCAGTTACCTTTATTTTACAGGAAGTGACCAGACAAAACAGGGAGAGCGAGGGAGAACAGGACTGGGACACGTCCAAGCCAGATTCAATCCTGGGTTCCTTACAAGAACAGCAGCTCTTCAAATTAAAGGGCCAAAGCACCACATTCTGTGCCATCTTTCCAACATACAGCCTTTTCTATATGTTTAACAGCAGTACTCTGCTTAAAAGTCATGCATGAACAGGATCTAATGTCAAAATGTCAACAAGTCGTCTCCAGCTATTTGCTGGTTTGAGAAGTTTAGAAGATTAATAGTTTGAGTCTGTAGAAGCTCCGATTTTATACGTCTGCTGTCACTCTAACATCAGTCACAAAGTTGATTGCATCACACCATTTAATTGTTATACTGTGACATTAGAGGGAAAAAAATGTGATTGTTCACATCATGGAAAGATGCTTTCAGATGCTTCTCTCCATCAGAAAATAATACATTACACAACGGAGATTTTCTTAAAGAGACAGTTCACCCAAAAATTCTGTCATCATTTACTCACACTCAAGTTGTTTCAGACCTGTATTCATTTATTTCATCTCTTGAACACAAAAGAAGATATTTTGGAGAATGTTGGTAAGCCAACAGTTGACCATAGCCATTGATTTCCATAGTATGGGGGGAAAAAATATAATACCATGGAAGACAATGGTTACCATCCACTATTTATCAACATTCTACAAAATATCTTCTTTTTGTTCAACAGAGGAAAGAAACTCATAAAGGTTTAGAGTAAACGATGACAGTATTTTCATTTTAGGGTGAACTGTCCCTTTAATATCTCACTAGATTTCTATCATGACTTTCTAAATGTCATTTCTGGAAAATGACTTTTTTCATTTTAACAGCATTTTGGAACAGATGTTTGAACGGTAGGTAGCTATTTTTTTTCAGTAGCAAAACACAATGGTTGACCACTGGTTCAGCTTTATTTTAAGAAGCTTAATCAGATTAATTCAGTCATGCAGCTGTTTTTATTTCAGTCGCACTGATATTTATATTTTGATAAGACAAGCCCTTCAGCTCAGATATCGCTTCACTGAGCTGATTTACCTGTTTAAGTAAATTTACATAACCACAGTAATGTTTGGAAACGACATACCTCTGCTCACACATGCACACGGCAAGTGTCTGGAAATGTCATGACATTCATAAACCCAATCTAGTTAGGAGAGCCACTTGCATTCAATTACAGTCTCCTTGGCTTTAGTTTGCCTGTTTTAATTTCTATCTGGCATATCTTAATATTTCCCTCTGTGTATGTGCAGTGTCTTTGTAGCACTCAGAGTGGGTTTATACTGTATGTGGTTTTGTCTCTTTGCTTGACCTGTGAAATGTGTGAGAGAGCGTTGCTACTTTCAGTTCCCATGTTTTCTTAAGAAGCAATTACAGGGGCCGTCCAGGGAGAGAGGATGGGCATCATGTTTTGACATACTCCTTAGAGATCAGCACGGATGAAATGCTCCCAGCGTTTAGTCATCACATTTGCGCCGACTCTGTTTTCAAGCTCTGACTTGCCAGATTGTTATCAAGGAAAATACAAATGGTTATCAGAGAAAGTACTGTTAAGAGGATAAGCATCAGTATGTTCCACAGAATCAATCAAAAGCCCAGGTACGCTGAATGTGTCCACACTTCTCGCAGGGATCTACTGTATATGCTCCGCCAAAGCCGTATTGATTTGTGCAGATATCTTTAAAGAAAAGCTGAACTGACATAACAGTCTGTCGGGATGTTAGTTTAGCTTGAAGGTGCGGAGAGGTGAAAAATCAATAGAACTCATTTCTGAATTTCTTCAAAAATGTTGAGCTAAGCCTTTGACCGATCCCGACTATGTGACTTTCCTGAGAAAAGATTAGTCAAAAAAGCAAAGCCGTTTGTGAGTGAAGGTATTTCTTTTAAAGAAAGAAAGAAATTTATTTACATTTTATTTGGCATTTACTTTGACATTTATACTTGCCTTTTCACATTTCATTTCAGTGAATGACTAATCTAATTCAGCGTGATGCGTTCAATAAAGCTCAACTCAGTTTCAAAATCCTTCCAGTAATTCCCACTGTCTTTCTTTAAATAAAGACAACCTCACATTCAGTTTATATTTCCTCGGTGATAATGATATAGCTTAGGTACCCACTACTCCTATCTCCTAACCCTGCTGACACTCTCCATTTCCAATTCACCCTTACAGTCCTGCAGCTAGTGTATCCAAGCACATCTAGATCCCCGGTAAAACGGCACAGTCTTGCGTAGACATTTTGAACATTGTGATAACATGACTGGATAGATAGATAGATAGATAGATAGATAGATAGATAGATGGATGGATGGATGGATGGATGGATAGGATAGATAGATAAAAATATTGGAAGGATGGATGGATGGATGAATGATGGATGATAGACAGATAGACAGAAAGATTGGATGGATGGATCATATAGATCGATAGATAGATAGATAGATAGATAGATAGATGGATGGATGGATGGATGGATGGATGGATGGAAGGAAGGAAAGAAAGAAAGAAAGAAAGAAAGAAAGAAAGAAAGAAAAAAGAGGATGGATGATAGACAGATAGACAGAAAGATTGGATAGATAGATAGATAGATAGATAGATCAGACCTCAGAAGGATTGCTTTGAGTGTGTTGAGACAGGACAAGCCCATGGTGATGTAGTGCTGATAGCACTGTACATTATTGCAAGAGTGGAGTGTAAAATAAATCATTTATAAGTCTGGATGACTTGGATGATCTTGAGACTGTGTGTTCATGTGTGTGTGTGTTCTCTGGAGGACAGGTGCTCTCTTGCTGCCTTAAGGCAACCTCACGGTGCCTAAGAGCCTATAACTGCAGACAGAGCGCTGAATTATTATATGGAAAAGTGAGCTAAGACCCAGACTGCAGAGGTGGGAAAAAACACACTTTGACCTGTTGTGCTACAGTTTATATTTCTGGGGCTGCATGACATCATGTGCACTTAAATGAAGGTCTACAAGAAGTGCTTGAGAATGAACAGCCGGCACTAGTGGTGATGACAGTTAATGGCTATGAAATACTGACAAGTGTCTGCTTTGTTACTATACGTGTAGTCGTATTCTATGACAACAGTTGTGCTATTTACATACATTTTCTATTTGTATTTACATTTCTATGATATGCATGATTCAAAAATAGATATATTAACCCAGCTGGCTTAGTAATGAGCCACCTGTCATTTAAATGTAATGAATTCATGAAGGAGGACTTACTGTAGTTTGTATCAATGCATTGCTCTTTATTGCATGCAATGCCTGTAATTGCCCCTGTACAAGTTATGCATTTGCACTTTCCATCATTTACAACACTTGAGCTGAAAATAACGGATTTCCTTGAATAATTCAGTGATGTGTGATTGTGGGCTGCTTTAGTGAGTCCAAAGACCACTGTTATCTCCTGCTGTTATAGTAATGCCTTCCCTAGGGTCTGTGGGTGGTGAGTGTGGCTTGAAGTGTCTCATGAGTTTCCTCCCCTGAGCTTTGTGTCCACAAATCTAAACTGGGCATGTCAATGTGATGAATGAGTTGTGTACAGGCTTACAGTTAATCAGAAGTTACCGGTTTTAAAATAGTTTAATGACATGATTGCACCAAAACTCCTCAGTTGTGCAAACACTAAAGCAGATTGACATTGAACTTGAGTCATCATGATGTTAGTAAACATACTGAACTGCTGGTAGAAAGAAAGACGGATAGATAGATAGATAGATAGATAGATAGTACAATGGACTGATGGATGGACGATGGACAGATAATTAAATAGGTAGATAGAATGCTGTATAGAAAGAACTATGGGTGGATGGATAGATGGATAGGTACATAGGAAGTATGGACGGAGGGATAGAAGGCAGAAATGCTGTGTAATACTCTGAGGCTCAAATGGGGTGACAGTTTTTATTTATCATTTCCCTTCATTGCAACTAGGTTAAAGGTCATTGGAATGTATAAGAGACCATTTGAGGCAGATGATGCACACGTTATAATGTGTATAATGGAGAAGCGCGTTTAGGCTGCTGTGTGGGCTTCTGAAGCAGCCTGCACTGATGCCGCCGACAGCTCGCTAACTGCGCGTCTCTCCACCCGCTGACAGGCGGACGTCACAGACGAGAAACACCCTGCAAACGACATGCCACGAAAAAATAAGTTCTTCGGAGTAATATAATAAACCAGCTCACTTCCTCTGGCAATCGCAGAAGTGGCGGAAGTACGTCAGTTTGCAGCGTTTACACTTCGCAGTGCGATTTCTGACGAGCAAGAACAGAGAGAAGAGGAGATGTGAATTATCCGCTGTCTCTTTAAAAGCCACTTAGCGAAGCTTCGCGTATTCCGACAAACACGCCGACGACGTCTTTCCCTTCAGTCGCAGCGCGCGGACAGCGTTCAGGAATGGAGGCGTTCAGCTTGCTCTCTGCTGGATAAAGAACTCTTTTCCTGGTTGGATATGATTTGTTTTTTGGCGGATTGTGTGCTGAAGAAGGATTTTTGGGGGATATAACGGACCGTGTTGTCTCGGATGGTTTCGTGGCGTCTCTTCACATTGAAACTTGCCGATGCAATAAGTTCCTATTTGTAAATTCTTTGACAAACACGCGGATGCTTATTTTGTTGTTTCTGGCACGGCGGGTCATGAAACGGGTGGAAATTAAAGCAGGGCCAGCAACATGAATCCAGCGTGCGGTCTGCAGCATACATACACACACACACACACACACACACACACACACACACTGATGTTGTTGTATTCCGTTGCAACAAAGTTGCTGTGCGCTTGGAATTCACGCGACCGTAATTAAACAGCCATTTTGCACCTGTTTAAATGAAGCGAGGCGTTTCGATCCTGTGACGCCGTGCTTTGGATTACACACACACACACACACGCCTTCTGCATGGATCACATTTGTTTGTTTACCACGTTACGGAGCTTAACATCCAAGGTCATACTGTAAATTGTTTACAGGCTCCAGTATCTATGGGTGTGTTTTATTGATTGTGTGGAATCGATTGGTTTTGACGTGATCGAGTGTCAGTTTTTAATTTTTTTTGCGGGGGGGCGGGGGGAGGACATCGCACCGATTTTAAAATGGAAGGGAAAGTGAAGCAGAGTCGCAGATCCCGTTCGCAGCGCGAGAGGGGACGGAAACGGGAGGCGCGCGCCGGGGAAGCCCAACATCGGAGCCCCTCGTCTGGTTCCGAACGGGAGCGAAGTCCCGGTAAAAACGCTCCGCCGCGCTCGACTTCCTCGAGCAAAACCCCGCGACCCCCCCGGAGGAAGAGACGCGAGTCTAGTTCTCAAGAGGAGGATATTATTGATGGATTTGCTATAGCCAGTTTCGTCAGTTTGGACCGTCTCGAGGTAAGAACCGGTTTCAGTATTCTGAACACGTCTGACCGTCTACGGCCGCGGCGACGGTTCAAGTTTTTTTTTGTTTTGTTTGTTCTTTATGTGATTGTGATGACATAACCGCTCGCAGTTGAGGGTGCTAAACAGGTGTTTGCGCTTGTCACAATGTCGCATTCCAGAAGTTCCGTTCCATGTGAGCGTTTTTGACGTCAGAATACAGTGATAGTTCCCGTCGTGACGTAACAGAGGTCACATTTGGCGCTGTGACCTTTTGCTGTTTGGCGCTGAAGTTGTTTGACAGGTCACTTCGTATTAATACAGTGAATCCTTATCAAGGGTCTGTTTGAGGTTTGAATAACAAGAAAATCAATATCGACTTGAGTTTGTCATGTGTTTAAGTGCTTGAATGATTCATGACATATTGGGAAGTTGTGGTTTTTATGGTTTTGGGGGTTTTTTTTAATGAAGAGGAGCTGTAAATGTCACTTATCTGTTGATATGTCACTCTGAGATGGCACCTACCATGACATGACTGCTGTGGCTATGACAAATACTGTCGTCCAAGATGATAAAAACATACATTTTGTGAAAATCTAGTATAAAATGTATGTCAAGTTTTTGGAAAGACTAAAATAATGTACTTGGGAGTATATTTTGAGATGTAAATATCAAGGCGCTTTTGGGGTTACTCATTTGACCTACAGCAAATATATTTTTTTAAAAGGTCAAATCTGTTATATATAATTTCTTTAACCTAATGACCTTCCTTGACACAATTATGAGGAACTCCATTATTTCGGTTTCATTTCTTTTCTTGACCAAAATGGCTTCCTACTTGTTGGGTGCCACACTGACTTTGATTTGGCTATTTAATGTGTTCTTCAAGTATTAATAATAGTTCAAAGCAAGCTAGCTACAAAGATCTTTCTGATTATGCCAACCTATTTAAGCCAAGTTACACTGCCTATAGATACTTTGACTTTAAGCCCTACAAAAAACTTGTTATTAATCAGAAATTGAAAAGTTGTAAGTAGATCTAGTCGTTTTGTTTTAGTTTTAGGATGGCCTGACAGATCTTGACCAAAATATGTAATGTCATTGACCCATACGTAGATTAAAAACAGAAATCACCAGCATTATGTCCAGATTGCTTCCGTAAGTCAAGCTGAACTACTGTAAACCTTCATAGAGTGAATGTGTATGTGTGTGTGTGTGTGTGTGTGTGTGTGTGTTCCAGACAGGATCATTGATTCATCAAGTGTGTTTAAACTTGTTGTACCAATAGAGAAGCTAATAAGGGCAAGTGAACAACAGCTTTACATAGGTGTTGTGCAAACAGCCTTGCAGAGAGTTGTATAGTCAGCTGAAGTGGTGGGTTATTGGCTAGTGAGTGCGAGTTTGTGTGGGTACATTCATAACAAATGACAGTGGCCTAACATGACCAGTGAACAGTAAAACAGGGCTCAGTCACATAAACAAACAGAGATATGCTTCTACATTGACTGTGAAAACAGTTGACATAGTACCTCTCGAGAGTGAATGATTTATGTGTTACGGTTATATAAAAAAGCCAGTTTGTGTTCATTTAAACATTAAACTACTAATTGAGTAGTTATTTCTCTGCTTTGCAGATGTGTTCAGGCGTTTGACCCTGATCATTCCCTGGTCTGATTACTTATAGCATGCTTAAATTTTCATAAACGCATTAATTTTTTAATGAAAATATATACGCATATGATGATGCAAAAATATAAACGCATATGAGACCCCCTCATATGATTATAAAGCGCTTTGGATGTACAACAATACACAATAAAGCGCTATATAAATGCATCATTCATTCATTCATTAATTTTTGATAACAAACAGTGAAGATCTGAGGCCTCCGAGGCCTCCGGCTTCGCTACCGTTCGGACGTTCTTGCTTACTGCTCTGCGCTTTGCTCCCTATTTCTGTACTTTTCTTTGATTTTTCTAAGATTTTTACTTCAGCAGATCAGCACAGTGCTCAAACAACATATTTTTGGCACAAACACTAAAACAAAAAACTCTCTGGGACTGGAATAATACCACGAAAAAGAAGACTTTTGCCTCCCACTGCCAGCAGCTTACATTCCGGAGAAGGGAAAACACAGCTGCCCACATTCAAACAGAAGACAAAGAAAATGCCTTCTGTTGAATCTACTTGCTGCATGAACTACTGCAAACTTCTACAAAGGATTGCGGTTCTTGAAACAAAGTTACTTGCAGGACTTCCAAAACAGGCAGAACACTCAGCAGACCATTGTCACGGACCCCCTCAGCATACAGCCGGTGAGTCCCATGAACCTAGTCAATCTCAACAGTTTATACCAAGTGTAGAGGAACAAGCCGAAACTGATTGTCACACTAATCGATGGCACAAACAGGGAGCGAGACCCAAAGGCACTCGAGACATCAGATTGTCACGACTTAAATCAATTGTTTTAATCATTTTCAATGTTTTTAAATTCCTTGTTTTATTGTTGTGATTATTTTTTTTCTTTTCTTTTATGTAAAGCACTTTGAATTACCATTGTGTATGAAATGTGCTATACAAATAAACTTGCCTTGCCTTGCCTTGCCTATAGAGAGACTAGTTCTGCTCATATAAGTTGTTCATAGCACATCACTTAATATAAGGATTTTGAAGATGTTCTAGTTGGCATGATTCTTTTGAGAATCCACCCACATGAGCAGTGTAATTCAGGCCGCTGCAGATAAATGCATCTTTCTTTGAACTTTTCCTCGTGTTTTGCATGTCTGATGAACAGTTAAGTGAGCAGAGCTCTCCATCTGGCAAAGGAAAAGAAATCCATCAGATGCATTTGTTTGCTACTTAATGATTTGCTTCTGAATCAGCATACCTGTGTGTGTGTATATGAATTTTCCGGGGTGATTGAAATGTCAAGCTGTGGGATATGATGTGGTGTGGTAGAAGCTTTGAGATGCATTTTAGCAAAATTACATAATGCCCCCCAGCTCTTTAAATCCTTCTGTGTAATGAAGCACTTAATTGATAAGAATGCTGCAGTTATTCCCTCTCAAGAGAACGAGGAGGCTTGTGTGAGTGTGTGGTTGTGCTGGATACAGGATGTAAATCCTCTTTGCTGAGCCAGTTGATCCATATGGTTATATATTTCTCTGGGCTTAATGTTACAAGTTGGAATCTGAGTTGCGTAATTATACGTTATGTGATTGTGAAGTGTTTCATTTGCATTTCTGCATTATCCGATCTCTGTTTTTTCTCATTGTGACTATATGACTTCACTGACACACAAAGAAACATCTTATTCAGTGATAAATAGTTAAAACAAAGGCGAGGCTGATGATATCATAGGGATTTTTTGGGAAGTGCCTTCAATAAAGCATTGTACTGGAATGTGACGTCTCCAGTTTGGTGATTTAGTTCTTTAAAGTCATCATGTTGGATTTTTTTATTTTAATATGTTCCTTGAGGTTCACTTAAAGTTTTTGCACAAAAACAAGTATATATGTGTGTTTGTGTGTGTAAAAAATTATTTGAAACCCTCTGTCCCTAAACAGCCACCGATTGGCTAACGTCATTGCTTTTGGAAAAAATATCATTTTTTTTTAAATGGTCCCTTGCTATCGCACATGAGTAAGTGTTTTGAAAACATGATCCATTATCCAAAACTGTCAATTATAGACAAAGCATTATAAAATAGTATACTTATTATTTGCGACTTCAGCCATTAAGTGAATAAACATCAGTGGAAGGGATATGAGACCTTTAAGATATGAGAATGATGATGAAAACTTGTTTTTGTATTCCTGGTGTCCACATTTGCACATTCCCTGTTCTAAAGGTGTCAAACCTAAACATAACTGTTCTAAATGCATTGCAAATCAGACAGGAGGGTGGAGAGATGGTGTGGTAAGGTGTTGGACAGTGTTTTTAAAAATGTTTTTGACCTCTGCATGTTTGTCTCTTTGAGAGAGTGAGCAAGTGAGTGTGGGAGATGAAGAGGTGGACATGAGGGAAAGATAATGAAAACTGTGACCTAATACGCTTTTTTTAAGATTTCATTGAGGTCATAGTTTTTCATTAGTATTTGTTTGACTTCGACACTAGTCAACACAGTGTTCTGCGAGAGACTGCGAACAGTAAGCAATAAACCTTTCCAAGGCCAAGTTTCTAAAGTTCAAAATTCACCTTATTTTCCACTTGTACTATTTTCTAGCAATTTTTTTTTTTTCACGAAGCACCCGCTGGCAGAGAAAGCTGTTCAGGGAAGACAGAAACAACAGACTAGCGTTAGTGCTCCTCTGAAAATTGCAATAAAAATAATGGGGAAGAAATTGAGAGGAGTCATAAGTGGCTCATTAAGTAATAGTGTTTTCTTTTTAAACAGGCAGACCTTCACTAGTCCAAGTTTCTCACTCTGTGAAAACTATTACTGTTAAACACTTACACATTGAATTTGAGGATATGTTTTTCCGCTATGATTTATGAGCATATGGATGATTTTTTGACTTGTGTAGTTCCCTCTGACACCATAGAAGTGTTTGCTATAAACTTGTTTCCGACGTGTTGGAGCCTGTTTTGACTTTCGCTTTCAGGGCTTTTGGTTATCTGAGTGGTGGTTGTGGTTTGCTGTCTTGTTTCTGGGTGTTGATGAATAATTTCTCCAAACAAGTTTCAAATCATTATATGCACAGGTTTGTCGACCAAATATATCAAACAAGGCCTTAAAGGGGTCCTATTATGCTCTTTTACAAAGTCTTGATTTTGTGTTGGATGTGTACTAGAACAGGCTCTCATACTAGGTTGTTCGAAAAACACATTATTTTGCACATATTTTACATTATTACAACACCACTCTCCCAAGTTTGGCATGAACGGCTCGAATCGTTCCTGTATCAAATGAAGGCCCGCCTTCTGAAATACGAAATGTGCTGTGATTGGTTAGCTGGGCCAGTGTGTGTTGTGATTGGCAGCACTCGGTGCCTGGTCGAGAAAATTTAATGCCCCTTACCATTGTCATGCGCATCTCATCAGTAAAGCCGGTCCCGGGATTAGTAGTAAATCGCCATCACCTGCTTTCAGATGGAGCGCCATTTAATACACAGAGCCGTAGTTGACTGACAAGCTAGGCGATATCACGTTCATAATCGAATGCGATTCATCTGCGATTATGAACGCGATATTGCCTAATTGTCAGTGAACTACGGCTCTGTGTAGTGAATGCCGCTCAATCTGAAAGCAGGTGATGGAGATTTACTACGCTGAGACGAGATCCGCATGACAATCGCATGCGATTAATTGCACAGCCCTAGTGTAAATATTGCATCAAAATCAAGCGTGATTTAATCCCGGATGATTGTAACCACTCTAAGTTCGTCTGCCTTG
>NW_015646445.1:1495539-1497471 GCF_001515625.1 Sinocyclocheilus rhinocerous | reverse complement strand
TCGGAGCTGTTGTTAACGCAGGTCTGAGGAGTAGCTGCCACGGTGTTAGTTCTTTTCACTCCAAGTCCCGCTCCACGCAGCACACAACTGCAATCCGGACTTCCAGCCGACTCGTCCCGCACTGCACGCTGCAATGCAACCGAATCTACGCAGCAGTCCAAATCATCCCGAGAACGTTCCACCGTATCGCCAGCAGACAACATGCCAGATCCAAAAGGAACACCATTACTTCCACCCATCAGTCCCGTAGGATCCAGTCCAACCTGCCGGCATCGAAATCCATCCACTAACGTACCAGCTTCAGGGCCCAGTCTCTCACAATCCACCTGGGCCACATAATCACGCAGCAGAATCCGGTCAGCAAACCGCAATCCGAGCTCCTCATCCCAGCAGCCCGAAGCTCCTGCCGATCCATCCACAAGTGAATCAACGCCCATTTTGCGGCCAAACTGCTCAAATGAACAATTAACGTTACCGCTCTGATTGTACAAAGGAGCCAAGGTGTGTGGGCCAGGATTAAGCTGTATATCTCCCGCCAACAGGATCAAAAGAGAGAAGTATATTGACACATGTAAATCGTCCATATATCCCAATCGTGTGCTGTGATTGGTTAGCTGGGCCAGTGTGTGTTGTGATTGGTTAGCTGGGCCAGTGTGTGTTGTGATTGGCAGCACTCGGTGCCTGGTCGAGAAAATGTAATGCCCCTTACCATTGTCATGCGCATCTCATCAGTAAAGCCGGTCCCGGGATTAGTAGTAAATCGCCATCACCTGCTTTCAGATGGAGCGCCATTTAATACACAGAGCCGTAGTTGACTGACAAGCTAGGCGATATCACGTTCATAATCGAATGCGATTCATCTGCGATTATGAACGCGATATTGCCTAATTGTCAGTGAACTACGGCTCTGTGTAGTGAATGCCGCTCAATCTGAAAGCAGGTGATGGAGATTTACTACGCTGAGACGAGATCCGCATGACAATCGCATGCGATTAATTGCACAGCCCTAGTGTAAATATTGCATCAAAATCAAGCGTGATTTAAACCCGGATGATTGTAACCACTCTAAGTTCGTCTGCCTTGGGAAAGCTAGCGTGTCTCTGACATAGTGATAACACTCGTTGCCTTCTCTAGTGCAGCTCAACCAGGTCTCGTCCCATTCGTCTGTAATTGTGATATCACAAATCCTGGAAAATATGCGTTGTAGTCCAAATGAGTCGTTCGTTGTAGTTTTTGAAAAGTGATTTCTGTTAAATAAAATATCTCCTTTTGAATTGGACTTTGAGCTTTGTAACTTTGCAGATCTTTTTTATGCTCAAACAGCAACATTACAGACTAACTAAAGTGGAAAAAGTGAAAAAAGCATAATAGGATCCCTTTAATCTAACCAACGGAATGTCTTTAAGCTGCTTTATTTTATTGGCTGCTTCATGTTCATGTAGGTGACCACAAAATATATAGTATTTCAAGCCGATTACACTTGTACAAGTACAAAATCAAGTACAATTTTTGTTTAAAATTGGCAACTTTATATCTCGACATGGATAGCACACAGGGCTGGGTGAGATAGCTAAAATTATTTTATTTATTTATTTTTACACATTTACATTTGTATATTTACTAAAAAGGGATATTTTATTATTTATTGTTGTTATTATTATTTATTTTTCCTTTTTTCAGACAGAGGAACTATAATCTTATGGAGTAGTATTTAATTATTTTTATTCACCAGATAACAGTAAATAACTACAGTGATCAACCAATATATTGCCAAGGCCGTTATTTTTACAATTATGCATTACTAACAACCCTCTACGCACACCTTGGCAATATAATCGCCATTGGCTAGTGAATTTTTTTGTTTACTCACCAGACCGATATACTATTTTACACACACACACACACACACACACACACACACACACACACACG
>NW_015646445.1:1479231-1494224 GCF_001515625.1 Sinocyclocheilus rhinocerous | reverse complement strand
AGTCAGCCACGCCTACCTAAAACGCCTCGTTCTAACACGCCCCCACATATCTACGTCACGATGTGGGAAAATTTGCATAACGCCACCCAAATGTTCAGGCAACAACCCTCTACGCACACCTTGGCAATATAATCGCCATTGGCTAGTAAATTTTTTTGTTTACTCGCCAGACTGATATACTATTTTACACACACACACACACACGCGCGCGCGCGTTTATTTAGCTATCTAAATGGGGACATTACATAGACTTCTATTGTTTTTATATACAGATAGTTATACACTTTTTAACCTAAACCCACCCCTACCCCTCACAGAAAACTTTCTGCATTTTTACAATTTCAAAAGTTAAAAAAAAACTTTGTTTTACAGTTTTACAAATGAGGACATCCACAAATTTAGGTTTTTGCCGATTTTGTCAGGTTTTGCTCACTTTTGGTTACAAATTTGTCCCCAAAATATGGTTAAGTAGGTACACACACACACACACACACACATATATGATTCCACCCAATCATCTTATCTTTGTAAAATGGAACAGCTTCTTAAATAACTGAATGTGCACTCTTAACTTCAGCCAATCAAGCATTATATTATGATATTATGATAATTAAGCACTATTTAATGATAGAACTAGTGATTAGAACTAAAACTTGGTAACCATGAATGAATGCATATTTGTCATTTTAACTGAACTTAGGACTGGTGGTGGTGTTTAAGATATTGTTGGTCATAGGTAATAGTAATTATTATTAAAAGATACTACTACTACTACTATTATTATCTGCTGGGTTCATGAATATTAATCACGTTGTCAGCGTTCGCTCGAACTGATTTGCTGAAATCAAAACAGGGACGGTAATAGATGAGCGCCAACCAACGAGAGCTGTTCGCGTATTAGCTCCGCCCACTGCCGAGAAACCGGCATATCTTCTGCTTGTTCTTAAAAGCTGAATAATTCTAAATGAACTCTGTTATTTTGACAGGAAAATACAACAAAGAATATGGTTTACATGTAGCGCGTCGATTCAGCGTGGTATGCAAGACTCTCGCTCTCTCTCTTTGCATGTGTGAGAAACACAGCAGTTAAAGCGACGGCGAGTCGTGCGCCTTCACACTAGTTTACGGTACGTCAAATACAGGTGCGCTGCGTGCTACATACTGTGCATCCATTGAGTACATGACATGATCCATTGAGTGCATCCAAATAGTACAGATCGCTTGACGGAGAGTGAAACTCTCAAGCGCTCAGTCAGCGTGTTTATCGAGTGAAAATCTGTGTTGAACGCCTCTCACGCACATACTGGCGTGTAAAATCTAAGAATTTATTAGCCAATGGCTAATGTTAGACATTATTTAGTCGCCCAGAGTAAGATTTAGTCGCATTTGCGAGTGATTTACTCGCAATGTAGAGGGTTGACTAATTACTTTTTTTTAAAATGTATTTATTTGTTTTTCAGTTGACCTCTAACAATAAATAGTAAAGAGCACTTACAGTACTTATAGTTTTACTAAAACATTTTAACATGAAAAAAATGCCTTGCACGGAACAATTTTTTTTTCCATGCAAATTAATTGTTAAATTGTTTTAAATCGATTCACTGATTCACAGAAAGAGTCAAATGTTAAAGTTAATGGTCAAATAAAAAGCATATTAAAACCATCACCATGTTCAAATTTTCTTTATTCAATATTGCCGACATAATCATCATGATTATATTGGCAAATTTTGATAAATCGGTCCCAGTCTTACTCGCACATTCACATTATTGCTTCTAGTTGGCACAGCCGTAATGAGTGTGTGTGTAGCCTCATATGTTGAGCCTCTGTGTGTGTCTTAGAGCATGTTTTCTTTATAAATGACGCTTGCTGTGAAAGCAATTAGCGTAACAATTGTCGACAAGCTCCTGCTCTGAACGTGAGATAGCTGCCTTGGCTCCACGGGGAAAAGCCTTTATGGTCTGATTGATATTAACAATAATTGCTGAGAGTGCTATTCCCACATTGAAATAAGATATGGAGATGGGAGAGGTTCTCTGAGTCCTGTCTTCCTCTCTCTCACACTCCTTCCCTCTCGCTTCTTAAATAACTGAATGTGCACTCTTAACTTCAGCCAATCAAGCATTATATTATGATAATTAAGCACTATTTAATGATAGAACTAGTGATTAGAACTAAAACTTGGTAACCATGAATGAATGCATATTTGTCATTTTAACTGAACTTAGGACTGGTGGTGGTGTTTAAGATATTGTTGGTCATAGGTAATAGTAATTATTATTAAAAGATACTAGGCCTACTACTACTACTACTATTATTATCTGCTGGGTTCATGAATATTAATCACGTTGTCAGCGTTCGCTCGAACTGATTTGCTGAAATCAAAACAGGGACGGTAATAGATGAGCGCCAGCCAACGAGAGCTGTTCGCGCATTAGCTCCGCCCACTGCCGAGAAACCGGCATATCTTCTGCTTGTTCTTAAAAGCTGAATAATTCTAAATGAACTCTGTTATTTTGACAGGAAAATACAACAAAGAATATGGTTTACATGTAGCGCGTCGATTCAGCGTGGTATGCAAGACTCTCGCTCTCTCTCTTTGCATGTGTGAGAAACACAGCGCTATCAGTAAAGCGACGGCGAGTCGTGTGCCTTCACACTAGTTTACGGTTCGTCAGATACAGGTGCGCTGCGTGCTACATACTGCGTATCCATTGAGTACATGACATGATCCATTGAGTGCATCCAAATAGTACAGATCGCTTGACGGAGAGTGAAACTCTCAAGCGCTCAGTCAGCGTGTTTATCGAGTGAAAATCTGTGTTGAACGCCTCTCACACACATACTGGCGTGTAAAATCTAAGAATTTATTAGCCAATGGCTAATGTTAGACATTATTTAGTCGCCCAGAGTAAGATTTAGTCGCATTTGCGAGTGATTTACTCGCAATGTAGAGGGTTGACTAATTACTTTTTTTTAAAATGTATTTATTTGTTTTTCAGTTGACCTCTAACAATAAATAGTAAAGAGCACTTACAGTACTTATAGTTTTACTAAAACATTTTAACATGAAAAAAATGCCTTGCACGGAACAATTTTTTTTTCCATGCAAATTAATTGTTAAATTGTTTTAAATCGATTCACTGATTCACAGAAAGAGTCAAATGTTAAAGTTAATGGTCAAATAAAAAGCATATTAAAACCATCACCATGTTCACATTTTCTTTATTCAATATTGCCGACATAATCATCATGATTATATTGGCAAATTTTGATAAATCGGTCCCAGTCTTACTCGCACATTCACATTATTGCTTCTAGTTGGCACAGCCGTAATGAGTGTGTGTGTAGCCTCATATGTTGAGCCTCTGTGTGTGTCTTAGAGCATGTTTTCTTTATAAATGACGCTTGCTGTGAAAGCAATTAGCGTAACAATTGTCGACAAGCTCCTGCTCTGAACGTGAGATAGCTGCCTCGGCTCCACGGGGAAAAGCCTTTATGGTCTGACTGATACTAACAATAATTGCTGAGAGTGCTATTCCCACATTGAAATAAGATATGGAGATGGGAGAGGTTCTCTGAGTCCTGTCTTCCTCTCTCTCACACTCCTTCCCTCTCGATTACCCTGCCCTAGTATGTTTTAGTACATTTATGCTTTGCTGATTGGTGTGAAATGAAAGGCCTATTAGCCTATATGTAACCTTTTCAGAGTTAACCTGGATCTTGATTGGCTGAGCGTTAGCAGGAAAGGTCATCAGACCCATTGCAAAATGTTTTTCTCTGTCTCGTTGGATCTGATGACTTATTGAAAAATGTTCTCCAAATCTTGAGTGGACGCGCTGGTTATTTTATGTATGCAGCCCATTAGCATGGGATGATCCCAGTTTACAAAAATATGTTCTAGGAATGTTTTGCTAATGTTTCCATTAAGTTGATGAAAATTTTATTTCTGAATGGTCTTTGAAAGTTGAAAACATCCCTTTAAAAAAAATTTTAAACATTTTTTTTGCTCATGTGCTTATTTAATACTTTTTTTGTTCAGGAACTATAATATTTTGCACTATTTAGTCATTTTTATACACCAATATAAGTAAGGAGTAATTGATGACGGGCCGTTGAATTATTCTAAAATAATGCATGATCCATCTTGGGTGTGCAGTATTTTCTAATAATTCAACGAACCAGAGTCAATTGTTCTGCTTATGCTATGGTCACCACCTCAAGACATTGTTCAGATGTTGTACTTGAGAGATATATTAAGTGTGTGTGAATTACCTGAGTCTGACCTTTGAAATAACTGAAATCGTTTGGCGAAATGATATGGGCATGTAATGCGGTCAAGACCTGCCTGGAACTACTTTATCTGTGCGTTTCCCAGTAAGTAATTGCACACATTTTGGAACATTCATAAGCCAATCAGATTCAAGCATTCAACAGCCCTGTAAATAGTAGTCAAATGGTATTTGGCATTGGCATTGGCTTTCTGTTTTTCTGTTTGACCAAAAAGTGTCTGTGTTGCTATATAAAGGGTCAATAGGTTGCATTTACTGTCACTAATATATTAAATATTATGAAATAAAAAGTGCATGAATCTGTATATAGTGTTTTTTTTGGGTGCTAACACTATAAGAACGTTTTTAAAGACCACATAACTTATGGACATTCTATTAATGTTACTGGAAAAACATTTGTTCATAGCTTTGAGAGAACCTGGCCAGAACGTTAGCCACATTTCTGAGAACGTTCATTGTTAGCTGGGATGTCTAGAATAACACGTTGCGTATAAACATCATTCTGTATTAGCCAGCGTCAGCAGCACATAAACGGAAGTTGAGCGACCACACTGCCCTTTCACCACCTCCGCTGGCTGCCAGTTCAAGAGGTATCATCTTGATTGTTTGGCTAACTGACGGTTGAAATGACAAGATACTGTAGTGTTTAAACGTACAGCCGCTGCTCTGCTTGAACGGTCGCCGCAGCGGCGCAGATGCCAGCGCTTCTCTCTGTATTCTAACTTACAGCTTAATGACTTCCTGCCAGGGCTAAAGTGTGTGCTCACTTCATAAATCCCCCCCTATTTTCGGCCCTAACCTCCCCTCTCATGCACCGCTCCAGGTGCTGATGAAACCGTTCCCCTTCTGCATAATCATATTTCCTCTAGCATGAGCCAAAAACAGCCAGAGAGCAAGAGCTGCTTTTCTCTGGAACTCTCCGCCGTACTCGTCCCTCGTGATTCCATGACTTTTAAACGGTTAAGTGGAGACTTAGATTCTGATTAGATACAGTAGGTATGTTTGTACAGAATTAGAAATAAGTAGGAATTCTAGAACAGAGGTGTAACCATAGCAGTGCCACAGCTTTCCAGAAAATTGACAGATAAAACATACCCATTATACTTTTCACCTATAACTGCGTAACTTGATAATGAGGCTATACAGATATTTTTATATGCCGTATTTATTATTATTATTATTATTATTATTATTATTTTATATATATATATATATATATATATAATATGTTAAATGTATGAAAAAATATATAAACACTACTGTTTAAAAGTTTAGTTTAAAAGACGTTTTTTTTTTTTTTTTAAATAACCCCTTTTTCAACCAATGCTGCCTTTATTTGATAAAAAAAATACAGTAAATAAAATTATAATAATATAATATAATGTGTGTAATACATGATAATGTGTAAGTTTATTCCTATGATGGCAAAGGTGAATTTTCGGCATCATTACTCCAGACTTCAGTGTCACATGATCCTTCAGAAATCATTCTGATATGCTAATTTAGTGCTCAAGAAATGTTTCTTACTGTTTCTTACTGTTGCAAATGATAAAAAATGGTTGTTCTGCTTTTTGTGAAAACCATGATTGCTTTTTTTTTTTTTCATGGAAAGGTCAAAAGAACAGCTTTTATTTGAAATGGAAATCTTTTGTTAACATTATAAATGTCTTTACTGTCACTTTTGATAAATTTTTATGCATGAATAATATTTATTGCTGAATAATAGTGTTAATTTCTACAAAAAAAACCTACTGACCCCAAACTTTTTAATGGTGTGTAACCATATATACAAAAATGCAGTAAATATTTTATAATATATGTGACCCTGGACCACAAAACCAGTCTTAAGTATCAATTTTTCAAAATAAGCTTTCCATTGATGTATGGTTTGTTAGGATAGGACTAGGGATGTCAACGATTAATCGACGATCGATTAATTGTCGATAAGAGATGCAATCGATTAAAGCTATCGATGGTCGATTAAGTCGTTTAATTTTGGGCTGCGTGCGGCTCATGCGCAAAACACGTGCGAGCGGCAACGATTAATCGATTAATTGATCGTTAATTTAAACGACGATCGATCATGGAAATGATCGAAAATTGACATCCCTAGATAGGACAATATTTCGCCGAGATACAACTATTTGAAAATCTGGGAAAAAATCTAAATACTGAGAAAATCATCTTTAAAGTTGTCCAAATGAAGTTCTTAGCAATGCATATTACTAATCAAAAATTAAGTTTTAATATATTTACAGTAAGAAAATTTACAAAATATCTTCATGTAACATGATCTTTACTTAATATCCTAATGATTTTTGGCATAAAAGAAAAATCAATAATTTTGACCCATACAATGTATTGTTGGCTATTGCTACAAATACCAGCGACTTAAGACTGCTTTTGTGCTCCAGGGTCACATATAAAGTTAATTTTTCAATAGTTTATGGTGCGTTTATATACCAGTAGATTTACGCTGCAAATAATGCTAAGTTATCCAAGCTATTCTTCCATTTTACTGTTGCTGAAGTGTAGCCTCGAGCGTACAGATGATCTGTGGTTAGTGAACATTGACGTGCAGCATCAACACTTCCAGAGTAGACAACCTCAAGCTGTCACAGCACGAGTCGATGCTGCTTGCTTCCAGTGTAGACACGGTGTTATTGTCTGTAGGCAAGTTCTGGATGGGGGGCTAATGTCTTGGAAATACACTTGCCAGCAATCTTACAGGTGTGAAATGAACATTCTAGAACAGGATTATTGTTCCAGAGTCATTGAGTGCGTTTACATGCACCCTCATAATGCAATTATAATGGGATTTTGACAATATTGCGATAAAACTTTACCTCTTGTAATTGCAATACTTCGATCAAAATAATGCGATTAAGCTCATTATTGTAGTAACCATAATCACATTAATCTATGTGGTGTATGCCTGTTTTAATCACAATAAACAGTGGCCAGTAACACGCCTAAATATGTGAGTTTGTTATTTGTGCTGTGGAGTATGCAAATAATGGTACAAATAACCATACTTGGTGAATAATCAGAATAATGAAAATTGCGTGTAAACTGGAATGAAGAGGTTTGCTCGTGTCATGTAAACCTCTTTCTGCGATGAAGTCCTTGTTCTGATTATTGCAAATAATCGCATTATTGGTGCACATGTAAACGTAGTCATTGTGTGTTCTAGAACAGTGGCTCTGTTATAGGTCGTGAAGAATGAATGATGCCAAATCCAATTATTGAAATTATTTTTTATAATCATGGATCGTTTGTATAGCGAAATAAATAGGCATATCTTTTTTTATAAAGGGCTTTCTATATATTTTATTTTCATAATCTAAGGACACGTCCAATTAAACTGTATTGCATTTCATCACAGATGTGTCTTTCATTTAAAACTAGCCTAATTGGACAAAATGAAAAAAAAGCATTTGATATCCCCTCATTCTTGGAGAAAAATATGACCCACATGACATTTAAATATGGGTTCACTTACAAAGAGGATAAACATGATTTGAGCTGACCACATTGTGATGTGTGTGGTGAATTACTGGCTGCTGAGAGCATGAACCTATTGCAATTCAACTGTCATTTAGAAACATGCAGACTGTAAATAACACTTTCACTTCCAAGTCTGTCATGTTAATAATTCTGCATATTGTTGGGCCTATGCAGTTCATGGTAATATCAATACATTTTAATGTTTGATTTTAAAGGAATAGTTCACCCAAATTTGGAAGTCTGCTGAAACTGTACTCAGGCCATCTTCATTAGAACACCTCACAATGGATCCTCTGTAGTGAATGGGTGCCGTCAGAATGAGAGTCCAAACTGCTGATGAAAACATCCCAGTAATTCACAAGTAATCAACACTAATCCAGTCCATCGGTTAATGTCTTGTGAAGTGAAAAGCTGTATGTTGAGTTGTGTGTGGATTGTTGTGATGTTTTTATCAGCTGTTTGGACTCTCATTCTGACGGCACCCATTCAGGATCCATTGGTGAGCAAGTGATGGAATGCTAAATTTATCCAAATCCATTCTGATACAGAAACTAATTTACAATTGAATGGCCCGATGGTAAGTACATTTATAGAACACTTTCTATTTGGGTGAAATATTCCTTTAAGGACATTTTGATTTATTGTTGTATGAAAAATATTTTTGGTTTATAAAATATGAAACCATTTGAGAACTGCTGTTCTAAAGTATGGCTTTTGACTTTGTAGTATCTAGTAGGCTATATCTAATTGGAATTGTTGTCTTGGAAATACTGTGGTGTGTGTCTACGGCATTGTGTTTTGTTTAGTTTTTTCATGTAAATGCCATTAGAGGCTATACAGCATGTTTTTCTCATGGTCAAATGGTGTTTGTTGGGGAGCAGCTGTTATGTTGATGTTTGTAGCTTTTCGACTGAGCAACAGAGAGGCCCTCACAGTCTGGCTGCGTTGAGGCTGGAAATAGCACACTGCTGCACACACACACACACACAGCTGCCACAGCACATGAGTGACACTGCACTAGAAATAAAAGAAAAACACCCTAGTCTGCGGGGTGGGACACAGTTGTGCTTGACTGCCGTCAGTTCCAAGTCAAATGTATTCCAGTTGTTAGTAGAAAATTGTCTTTTTCTGTCTGATGTTTTAACCTTAGTGACGTGACATCAGATGACAGCAGTGATGGATGTGGCTTTGCCACACTTCATAAATGCAACATCATGAATTCTGCTTTGCATAACGGGGTCATATAACACTTTTTCATCATTGTAATTTTTCCTCAAGGTCCACTTTTAATGCAAATGTTTCTTGCATCAAAAACTGTAATTTAATTTTATATGACCGCTTTTTGTCCTCTCCCTGACCCTTTAACCCAATTAGGGTTAGCATTCCCATTCATCTCAGTGCTTTTTACTTTCAGAATGGTGTTAAGAGGGATTAAACCGCCCATGCTAACTGGTCTTTATCATGTCATGGGTCGACTTTTGCCACTGTATTTTTAAAGCTCATTGATGCACTGTTTGGATTGGCTAACGTTTTTGAATGTGAAATATGTAACAACATAGTGCCATAACCATGAAGATATACATAAGCTGTTTTTGTAGTTTTTTTTTTCTCAGTACATGTTGTTTTTTGAAAGTCTTTAAATTCAAAAAATTTAGAAAACTTTTTTTTTTTGTACATGACCAGCATCAAACTTTGAGTTGGACAGTATATCAATATATCCTATATTTGTTACTTTTTTTTTAAAGCTCCTATAAGCCTTTAAAAAAAGTTGTTATAGCCAGTCTTAAAATAGTTTTCAATCATTTTCGAACATCACACTACTGTGATGATACTTTTGGAATCTGTTAATGTTTTTGAACATTTACAAATATTATACTTACCAAGACTGAATTTATTTGATCAAAACTACAGTAAAAACAGTAATACTGTGAAATTGTGAAAAATGTGATACTTTTTTCCAGGACTCACTGATGAATGGATGGTTAAAAAGAAGCATTTCTGTAAAATATTAAATTCTAAAGTTCTAAAAGATTCTAAATAATGCGTACTTGCTTAAAAACAAACAAAAAAACAGAGTGCGCGTGTCAACAAGTCAGCTTGTCAATTATGTGATCTCTTGCCTGTTGTTAATTATTATTTTTTGTTTCAAGCCGTATGTATGCAGTTATAGCAATAACATCTGAGTAAAAAAAACATTCTGTTGTAAAAAGGTTTATGCAACTAATTTTTCGAATGTCGCTTTTCAATTATTTTTTTCCTAATTAAATTGTTCATGACCACTTTAACACCTTTTTTTAGTGGAGTGGAGGTTGAACGATTAAATTACTGTTGGATTATTTTCTTATCGTGACTGGCTGATACTTTTTGATTTGGCAGTTTCTTTTTTCCTAGAGGATGTAGAAGACCACCTCGGTTAGGTCTTAAGAGCTATTCACTTCTCTTTTCAGAAACGCTGGACTCCTGCAGCCCGTGTGAGACAGGCAGGGTGCCCGTGGCAGGCTTATTCTGTACGCCTCAGCGTGCTCTTCCAGAACTGGCACACTGTCTGGCTGTTTATTGCTTTTGTAATAGGATCCATATCAGGAATTTTGGCAGACATAGAGTAAATGAGCTAACACACATTTGGACCCCACAGGCTAAATAAGAGCCATTGTTTAGTGCAGAAAGCACAATAGTGTTTCTGTCTCAACGCCACTGCCTTAACGCTTCGCAGAGCCAGAGAGAGATATAACAAAGCTTTGGTCAAAGTAATCGCTAATTGTGTGACTTCCTGACCTGAAGCTTTTGGAAAAGCTCAAAGCATGTCTATTTAGGCTGTAAAATTGCTGTGATTCTCACCCCTAGCTATTTTATTTGTCGGCCCGCATTCCATGGAGAAGGGGAGGTGGGGTGGTTGGCACCAGCCCCGCAATAATCTCTCCAAACCCTGCTGACACATGGGTGTGGTACACATACACACTTCACACGCAGCTATAAAATGCCTTCGTGGCGTTTGGTCCTTTGAAATCTTCCTAGAAATTTTCTAGGCTGTTGGTTGTAGAGTGGTGCCGGCAGAAACGCGGTTCTTTAGCTTGTGATCCGGGGTGCTGACCGCATTGCGGGCATTCTTCAGATTTACACATCTAATCACTTCGCTATTGAATTCTCTGGACGAGAGAGTCCTGGACTGAATTTCACACGTGTCAAGTTTCCTGAGACCAAAGTGTTAGAGAGTGAGCTTTCATTTAGAAATCTGACGCTTAAATATATTTGCCGTAAGCATGACAAGATTGATAAATGCTTAGATTTGAATCGTTTTATAATCTCATAGTATGAAATGCAGTGATTCAAACCCAAATGATTCTTTTGAAACTTGGTGGTTTACACTAAAACAAAGTTATAATTCATATGAGGTGGCAAAGAAATTATGTTCTTTTGAACTTAGATCTTAAAACATGTATGACAGTTTCAACAAATATATTATGCAGCACAACTGTTTTCAACTTTGATGATAATTTGAAATATTTTTTGAGCAGCAAATCAGGATTTTAGAATGATTTCTGAAGGATCATGTGACAATGAAGAGGGGAGTAAATTCAGCTGAATCACATTTTCAAATAGATTAAAATAGGTAACTTTTTAAAATTGTAATAATATTTTACAATATTACTGTTTTAACTGTATTTTTGATAAAGCCGCGTTTTTTCAGATGTATTTCCAAGAAAAAAACATTGTCTTATATTCGGGACAATACGGTAAATGCTGTCTAGTAAGCATGAGAGACTTCTTTCAAAATCTTACTGTCACCAAACTAGTGTCCATGACATGTTTTTTCTGTTCCTTTAAATTAAACTTCTTGTTCTTGAAATTATAAAATGTCAAGGACTTGACTACAACAGAAAGATTTTATACTTGCATATGGCAATCTCAAACAGTTCTGCAGTAATCCGAAAGCAATGGCAGCAGTTTTCCGCTCTGTCGCCTGCTGTATTTTCTCTTCCTGTTGCTGTCTGTCTGTCTCCATCTGTCTCTCTCTTTCTAAGCACCTCAAGTATGTGTGTTTATGTATGTGATGGCTCTTAAAACATCTTGTTACACATAATCTGTTTGTTAGCAGGCTGCTAAAAACAGCAGTTGCCTGCTCTCCTCTACCCACATACTCACACAGATACTCTCGCACACAAACAAACAAACCCGAGCATACTGTCTGCAACTGAAAACCTGACAAGATGCCAAACTTGACACAGATTTATTTCAGAAGGCAAAGTGCTGTGTGTGGTACTGAGCAAGGCAGCAGAGACCCTTAAAGGAACAGTTCACCCAATAATTAAAATTCTGTCATTTTCTTACCTCCTTGGCATTACAAAACTTCCTTTATATATCTTCAAAGTTTTACAGTAGCTTTGCTTGAGCAACAAACTGAAATCCACTAATTCACTGATCACTAATCGTTATAATCTCCTCCTCTAGTGAGCTGCTGAAGTGGAGTTGAACTGGATCAGTCTGAATTGTGAACAAATCATTAGACTGGATTTGTGAATTGATTAAACACATTTTTATTAATATTCTTTAACAGTATTCTGTTAAAAGAAAGTCATACTGGTTTTGTCAAGATCCATGGATGTGTTTTCCACATCCTTATGGTGTGTTACATCCTCTCATTTTCTTGTGCTTTCCCTAGAGATGCATTTTTGGAGCATTAGTGAATCTTGCAATTATTCCTCTCACTGCTTTAGTCATCATAATATATTGAATTCTCTTCTATGGTTTACAGACATGATAGGCTCTGTGTAAGTAAGAACTGTCAAGCCTAATTTATAACTTGATCTATAACTTGTTTTGAGTGCAGACCAACCAACTGAATGTTGTTTGGTGGCCCTCGGGAGTTAAAGCGGACATTTTTAGTGAACTATTTGACGGAGTGATGTATTAATAGAACGTCTGTTTTAGCATCTCAAACCCTCTCTGATATTCATGATGTTACTTCATTTTATCATCAACAATTGCGAATAAGTTGTAAATATTTAATATGTTGTTTAGCTCTAATAAAGTATGACATTTCTTTGTTAGTGGTATCACCAAACATAATTGCAAAAATAATGACTAATAATTTTTCCCCCTATAACTCCCACTGTCTGCCATTGGTCAGCCAATCAGATCCCACCCCAAATTCAAAACATTAGTAGATCTTGGTTGGTTACTACTGCTTTGCTATGCTTGTTTGTAGGCTGCGCAATTTGGCCAAAGATTTTGATTTATATATCAATATTACAATAACAATAATATTAATAATAATGTAAAATATAATCTATTATTATTAATAGTAGTATTGGTAAATTGTTGAATACAGTTTTTTTTACTATTTTTAAATTATTGCTATTTAACTGTAAAATAAATGGTTCTTATTATCATCATTTTTATTTTATTTGATATTATTATTATTAGTAGTAGTAGTAGCAGTAGTAGTAGTATTGATAAATAAAATACATATTACTGTTATTACTATTTTAAAATTATACTATTTAACTAAAATAAAAAACACTAAGAATTATTATTATTATTATTTAGATAGTTCTTATTATCATCATTTTTATTTTATTTTATATTATTATTATTAGTAGTAGTAGTAGCAGTAGTAGTAGTATTGATAAATAAAATACATATTACTGTTATTACTATTTTAAAATTATTACTATTTAACTAAAATAAAAAACACTACTTAAGAATTATTATTATTATTATCATTAATCATCATCATTTTACAGTATAACTCTAAAATTACAATAGTCTTCATTTTCAAACATTAAACCATCAAGCTTTTATTTTGGTGGGAAACCCTTAAAGCTTCTCTTTTGTTGATGAAAGCTGGTTTATAAACATACCCACGGTTGATGCATGTTGCATTACCAAATGTGCATTAAAAGCATCTTGTAGCCAAAGCAGATAACAAGATGATTTTGTGTGGAGCAGCCTTTTTGATTTGACAGTTGCACTTAGCCATATCTGGTTTTATTTAGATTAATAGTGTCTTTGTTTATGCTTATCGGGTAGATCAACCTACGGATGATTAGGCATATTTTTTGCATAATAAGCTGGGATAGGAGAAAGTGTTTTTTGTTACATCAAGTTCAGCTGTGCAGCAGAGCACACACACAGACACAGACACACACACAGACACACACACACACACACACACACACACATATAGACACGCTCATGTCATGCTTGCTGATGCAGCCCTCTGGACTAGGTCATCGGAGGTCCCAGTCAAGCGATGGATGACCTTTCCCGGGACGCACGCCTCTCTCCTGTACTGATTTTTATTCAGTTCTTCTCTTCGGCAGAACCCCATCAGTATACAGAAGAACTCTGGCATGACTGTGTGCTTGTGTATTCACCCTTGTAATGCATGTTTGTGAATGACAAAGATAAAAAGGACGCAAAAGAAAACAAACCAACAAGCCCCAGCGCAGAGGACGTCTGAGAGATTCTGCGGGGCACAGCCGAGAAAAAGACAAGGACGCTTCTCTAAATAGCATTTAGTGTTGTTTTACGGCTTCTCACGAGCAAAAGAAAAACAGCAGAGAGGAAATCTATGCATCAGTAGATTCGAATCTGTTTCATGCCTAGAAGGCATTCTAGACTTGTTCGCTACAGAGGCTTTTTGTTCTGCCGTTTTTCCTCTTTTATATATCTCCACAGTGTCTTGCATTACATGCACAGCTTGATAACAGTGAGTTACGTGTTTTTTTGGGCTTTTTTTGTTGTTGCATCCACTGCAGAAATCTGAATATTGATAAATGGTTGTTTTGGCAACTGTGAGGTCAGAGTTCTTTTTCTCTTTCCCTCAGAGGAACCGAGCAATGCCAAAGCATGACAGATGTGATTGCGTGCAAACAGGCCTCTGCCGAACCCGACATTCCTCTGCTCTCGTAGAGACACCAGAGCAGCGGTTTCTGTCCTAGAGGGTAGTAGCCGCTCTATTAGTGTGTTTATATTGAGGCTATACTATTTATTGTCATTTTATGCTTTGCTTAATAAAGTAATTGGTTCATTGTGTACTAGGGTTGGGCCGATCGCCGATGGCTGACAGACATCACGTTGTTAAGCTGACATCGTGAACCCCCCCCCCACCCTCTCCCACAATCCGCCGCATCCCAGTTCCGTGTTCGGAAAGGAAATGAAGTGTACTACGGAAACCCTAAAGGGAATAAA
>NW_015646445.1:1460796-1479071 GCF_001515625.1 Sinocyclocheilus rhinocerous | reverse complement strand
CTATCAGACATTTCTCCTTACTCTGTGTATGTGGTAAGTGAACTTTCATGTTCTGTAATGCAACAGGCTACCGCTAGCAAGCGGCTAACCTTTTAGTGGCTCCGTATAACGCGTTATTTGTTTCACGCTTCGGGCACACCCCACACCTCGCCCCTCCCCCCGATGTCATCGTCCATCACGATGTTTCACTACAGACATCGTCCGATGCCAATTTGGTAGACATCGCCCAACCCTATTGTGTACACTGTTGGGAGAACAGGAATGGAAGTGATTTGTCACGTAGCAGATGCTTTCTTATGCGGAGCAACTTTAAACCTTACAGGGATGATCCAGTCTTTGAGCAGTAAGGTTAAGGGTCTTGTTAGAGACACTATATAGTTCATGAATCACCAGAATTTGGACTTTTGATCTTTGGATTGCAAGTTCAGACCTTTAAAGACAACATCAGTTCAGTGGGAAATAATATTCATGTAATTTTTCACTGCTAATCTATAGCTAGTCTTTTATGACTATCGTCATAAAGGCTGGTTCACTTAGCAGTTTTTTTCTGGCAATAAATAAAGATTATTTTACAGATACACTATCATTCAGAAGTTGCTATCATTCACTTGCTGCTCAAGAAACATGTCTTACTGTTGAAAGGGGTTGTGTTGGGTTCTTTGATGAATGGAAAGTTTATAGAAAATAAAAATATTTTGTAATGCATACATTTCTTCACTGTTTTTTCTGATCAATTTAATGCATCCTTGCTGAATAAAATTATTAATTTCTTTAAAAAAAAAATTAGTTTGTTTGTTTTGCCTTTGTTATTGGACTGGGTTGTTGCACCCAGAAATATATCAGCTAAAGTAATACATCTGATTCTCTAATACAGCACAATCTTTTGAAAAAGTCATGAGTCACATGCAACTAATTGTATAGAAATTACAGACGGATGCCCTATTTTGCACTGTGCCCAGAGTAGAAACACTTAAAACAGAACATATGACCTCATAATCATCACTTTAGATGGTTGACAGCTGAAATGGCCTCAGGACGTGTAATAACAGGAGTCTCTATTATGTCAGCCGCTAAGTGTGGCGATAAGATTTTCTACTGTTGGAATAATACTGACGCTGTCCTAATGCTGCCTGTGACGGACTGCATTTGCGTTTCTTCAAATATCAATTTTCAATCCATCTTAGATTGTTTTAGCTAGTGCGAGTGTGAGCTTGCGAGCCCCGTTTTTGAAGTAGCTGCCAGACTGACATCCAGAAGCAGTTTTGACAGGTTGAATGTCATATGTCTCTATTTCTCTCTTTCTCCTCGTCTGTCCTTCTCTTTGACTTTGTTATTGGAACAGTGTTGTTTTTCTTTCTAACTATCAGTGCTTCTGTGCGCTCTCTGTCAGTCGCTTGACTTTCAGTGTAATTGAACTTCCAGATGCCAAGGGCAGAGAAGCATTAACATTCAGCTCTCTCTCTCGCTCTCTCTCTGTGTGTGTGTGTGTGTGTGGGATACTTAGCATGGTTGTTTTTAACTCACTGACACGCACATGCAGTCATGTATTCACTTATAGTAGCCTATCTATTAACTTTTATTTATTTTATTATAACAAATAAAAATATTTTATTCAGAATATCATATTATATTTATAATGTTTATTTATTATAGCGAATTGGCTTTTTATTTTTTCATGTTACTTTTTTAGTTTTAGTAATTGTGATTTAGTTATTTCAATTTTTTTTCTTTTTCAAATATTTAGGCCTATATTTATTTATTTAGCTTTAATTAATCTGTATTAGTTCTAGTGATTATAGTAGTTCAATGTAAATTTATTGTGGTTATTTTTATATTTATATTTTATTTTATTCATGAAAACCGTGTAATAGTTTTAGTTAACAACAATACTGGTCTAGACACTTGAGTTGACTTATGTAGTTATAAATAAGTTTATATCTTCAAACACACACGCCTTATGTAACGCAGTGTTATGTAGTGCCACCTCACACCCCAAAAACGTTTAAAATTATATAAAATGATCTTTATACCTTGTGTCTTGACATATCCAGAGATTTACCTGTCCGTACTTTTGCAGGACTTGGGTTTTGTTCTTTAGTTAAATACTTCTACTGCTTGCCAGCTAAAGATTTGATCATACATTGACATTAACACTATTAATGAAGTTAGTCACTAACTAATGTTAATACAATTCATTTATTGTTGTGAGTTGAGTAATCAGTTGATTGATTAATTTGGTTAATTTAATGATTTGTCTTTTTTTTTTTTTTTTTGACCACAGTTTGATCAAACACATTGCATGCGCAAGATTAATTTTAAGAGTTAATAGGTCACAGAAATGAAAATGGTCATCTTTAGATTTTTTTACATTCTCATTACATACTCATTTAGTTTAGACCCCATTGACATTCATTGTATGGACAAAAAAATAAGTTTTCTAAAATGTCTTTTGTCAAACAGGTTTGGAAAAACATGAGGGTGAGTGCAAATTGCCATTTTTGGTGGACTGTATCTAAGAGGCTAGGTTCTTTTTTTAATGAGAGTTGGCTCTTTGAGGTGTCATGAGCGGCAGAGACCGTTGGCGAGTTAAGCAGAGAAACTTCATGCAACTACTGTACCTTTGGGACTGTGAATGGTAGAGCTCTCACAATCTGCCTTCTGATACTGTTGAGTAAGAACAGTACTTGGTGACCTTCAGAGATTTAATCTCACCTCCTTTGTTTTTAATTCTAATTTTGATTGCATTTTGCCTACGTTTGAGTACTCTGCACTATCTCTCTGTCATCTCTCATGTTTATTGTCAGGCCTGTAAGATGTTTCACTGCTGTACTTGTGGTGTGATGTGGGTTTTGATTTCCATCTCTGCTGGTCTGTTGATGGGCGAACTGCAAATGAGGTGTTTTATTCTAAACAATAAGAAATTTATTACATGCAACGGAGGGAATACAAAAATTCTTTCACTTCAACAGTCCGAAGAGGGGTGTATATGGCAAAAATCCACATGATAAGCAGCACACACAAATGCATACATGCATGTACTAACCCTGAATGAAAAGAAAACACTTGCTGGCGACAACCAGCATCCTTGAATAATGCATTTTTGTAACACTTATCTAGTATTAGCCCTTGACAGAAGGACCGAGAGAAATCAAGGCAGGTCGCCGCATACCATTGCTGCACTTTAGGTGACCTGATCCCGATTAGAGCCCGACCGATATATCGTTTTGCCGATATTATCGGCCGATATGAGCCTGTTGCCGATATATCGGTATCGGCGAATATGCCGCCGATATGAAAATTTTTTTACAGAACATATAACGCAGATAAAATGCTTGAAATGGTGTAATTACTTAGTTTGTCCAGCAGAGAGGTCTCCATTGTTTGCCGTAACGGCGCGGCGAATCCGCCCCAAATGGATGCCTTCAGCTCGAGGACCCCTCTCGAACGCAAATTGAGTGTACGTCTAGAGGCCCGCTTTCGAATGAGACCACCCCGCGTCGATAGCCCCCGGGGTTCGGGAGTTAAGGGTGGTTAAATTTGCGGTCCGGCGCCAACCGATCAAGCAATCCCGGGGGGCTACCGACGCACAGAGGGTGGCGTTCGAGAGGGCTCCTCGAGCTGAAGGGATCCCCCGAATTTGGTGGAGATCCGCCGGCACGTTCGCGAGATAGTGACACCAGTCAACACTTTCACTTCAGTAAGGAGGTTGGCATAAAAATTATTTTTAGAATATAGGTTAAGCAAAACAAATGTGATTATTTCTGAGAAGTTTTTAACTGCAGGCAGACATTATGGTACAGTAGGCCTACAAATATTTTGTTGGAGATATGCGAGCAAAAAATAATAGATTACAAAATGTATAATAGAAAGCTCCAAAGGAGGTGCTGAAAAGGCCAGTAAAATAATAATAATAAAAAAACAAAGCTGTAGAAAAATATAATGAATTACAAGTCTGTAGAGAACAGTGCGCTATTGCAGACTTATATCCTACTGAAGTTTTAATTACATTCTTGTAATAGCTATAGTCAGTCGTGAACTAAAGTAGGCATGAAACTCCAGGGCTGAAAATGACTCCCACTCCAGCCCTGGTTGAATGGAATTGAATTGAATTAAAGTTGAATAAACTTCAACTTTACTGTTCAGTGCACTGATGTCAGACTCATTTTGGATAATAAAGTTTATTGTTAAATTGTTAAATGCCCTTACATATCTCTGTCACCATTATAAGTGTTTGATCACCACATTTGAGTGATCATTGCAAAAAATGTGTTTATGTATATATATTCTGTTTATGTATATACTGTATTCTATATATAGTACCAGTCAAATGTGTGGACACACGAATGGGAAAGTGTCCAAACTTTTGACTGGTACTGTACTATAATATACACAAAGAATATCGGCCGATATATCGATACCTTTTTTACTCCCTAATATCGGTATCGGCCCCAAAAAACCTGTATCAGTCGGGCTCTAATCCTGATGCCTCAAAACTGTTTGATGAACATAAGTGTGTATGTGAATAATGTATGCCTGCAGTTAACAATTATTTTGGTAATCAATGATTTTATTTATTATTATGATTATTATTAATTGATTTTTTCTTTGGGTAATCGGATGAAAAAATAATTGTAAAAAATTATTATTGGGAGGAAGCATTATTATGGATTATGGGCTAATATGAGGAAGCAACAATTTAAAGTTAAAATGCCTTAATGATGGATTTGTTTCTCACAAACACAGCTTTTCACTTCACAAGATGTTAATTGCTGGACTGGAGTGGTGTGGATTACTTGTGGATTATTGTGATGTTTTTTTTTTTTTTGATGTGTTTGGACTCTCATTCTGACGGCACCCATTCACTGCAGATGATCCATTGGTGAGCAAGTGATGGTATGCTACATTTCTCCAAATCTAATGAAGAAACAAACTCTTATACATATAGGATGGCCTGAGGATGAGTAAAACAGGGTGTTTCTTGAAATGCTTGAAGCTGCACACATATCTGTCAAAGCACATTATACGGCAAGTCACATTATGCTTTAAAGGACTTTATAAAACGCATTATCATGTTTAGATTTTGTTTAGGACAACTTAGGTCATGCGGCTCAGTCTGTAAAGCAATGACTGGTGAATGATTTCCGTGCATAGTGCTTAAACACCATTGATAATCAAATTATTTTCATTATCAGTTATTATAGATTTTTTATAGCTTAGTTGTTGCTACCCTAGAATATATATATATATATGCTGAATTCTGGCAAATCACTGTTTGGTCTGATTTGGTGATTTAATGTGGTTTTTCACAGGCAAAGTTGCATTAGTTCTTGGTAGATGTGTGTATTTCTCTTTTATTCACATAACACGGGTCAGTGCATTGCCCCAAAAACTGTCTCCCCCCAAAGGTAAGATAATGCGGAACGCAATGACCCGCAGCGGGCTGTTTGTAAACACTGATTTACCTCACGCTTAGCGACACTTGTACATGCACATGCACGCAGACACTCACTATTTTAATCCCCCCTCAAGGGAAGCACAATAAACACAACGCCTGCACACACACACACACACACTCATGCACACTTGGCTAAGCTTTATAAAATGGTCTTAAGTGTATTAAAAAGCATTCAAAATTCTAGCAAAGCCGCAGGTTCACTGTAGCAGCTGCGAGGTGTTTTGGCCATAACTGTAAATCCTTGATTCTGTAAGGAACATCATTCATTTGTTATCAGATTTATCAGGCGAGGAGTTGTCCGGTATCACTCGTCAAGAACAGCCCTGTAAAGCTGAAATATAGAGCGAGGATGAAATGGTATATTTTCGAGCGAGTCCTGCCCTTGGAGAGTCAGAGCGCTGAGGGTTTGGCCTGCAGCCTCACATCTGTTGAGCAGAGCACTGAAAGATCCAGCCCGGTTTTCTGTCTTTCTCACACATAAACACTCACTATGTACATCCATGTGTGTGTCATACCACCTGACATGTAAAATACAGTCTCGCCAAGTGATTTACTGCTATACGATGCGCAGAAGGCAATCATTTTCATAATTGACATCAGCTAGGATCCTCGTAGCATACTTACTGCCACATGGGAACTATTACTGTAATGCCCCAATAGCAAGAGTCAAAAAGCAGAAGTGCTTGTTTATTTATATTTTTAGATAAATTCATTTTTGTCTTCTAGTTTACATATTTTTAATTTACAGATGTGCTCGGTAAGACTTTTAGAAGGTCTCTCATGCTCACCAAGGCTGATAAAAAAAATACAGTAAAACCAGAAATATTACAATTTAAAAGCATTATCTAATTTATTTAAAAATGCAGTTTATTTTTGTGATGCAAAGCTGAATTTTCAGCATCGTTACTCCAGTTTTCAGTGAATTCAGTGGTTTTTCAGGATTGTTTGAAGTTGAAAATTGCACCATTTATATGAAATAGAAATCTTTTGTCATATTAGACCATTTTAATGCAATGCCATTGAATCATAAACGCTTCCTGCTTGTCATCAAAGTATATGAAAACTGTAACATGAGCCAATTCAGTCGTAACTAATGTTAACCCAGCTGTCATAACATGCTTTTATCAAAATGTGGACCTTTTTGGATTCTCACAATTCATGGAAATTAAAAATGTAAAACTGGAAATGTGTTTGGACCGTTGCGTTCTATAAAGGCCTTTACTGACACTTTATTGTCAATTTAATGCATCCTCTCTGAATAAAGGTATTAATTCCTATAAAAAAAGATGGTTCTGGCTACTGACTCAGACTTGGTCTTCAGCTGTCTTTGTCAGTTATGCATTAATTTGTTGACCTTTTTTTCACACTTTAAAAGTTTCATTTATTCTGAGACTCGAGAGCCTGCTGTGATAACTACTATATAGAAGCGGCTAATGCTGTGATCTTTATGCATTCTTAACATTTGTAATCTAGTGTAGAGAAGATCTGTCTCTTGGCTGAAGCAGTAATGGTTGGTTGAATTCGTCAACACAAGTTCACAACAGACCATCTCTCTTTATCGCGCGCGCACACAGCCTCACAGTTCTGTCAGAATGAAAGGGAGAAGTTTGGCCATCTGGTAGCAGTAGGAATTCACGACACACACAAGAAGCCATTGTTCGGGAGCACTCCTAAGCCACTGCGATTTGCACAGTCTCTCTAAAGCCTATTGTGAAGGAGTTAGCATGACGCTAAAGCTGTGATGGTCGCCTTCAAGGGTGTGAGGGAAACAGTTCAGAGTGATTTTTCTTGAACATTATGCTGGGGATTGATACTGTCGACAAAGTTTACGACAACAAACATGCCAGCATTGGTACAGACAATGTTTTTGTACACTGTAGAAATAAAGGTTATAGTCAAAGCCAGAAAAGTTTGATGCCTTAGAATGTTCTCAAAGAATTGCTAGTTCTTTAGAAAGCGACTTCTGGTGATTTAAGTCAACATGAAAACTGCATTTACAACCAATTACATTTCTATAATGTGACATTGCAGGATATTGAACAAGTCAAAAATGTAGCATGTATCTGTCTGGAACTGATTGGATCGTGAAAAGTGTCTGACTTGACGGGTGGAGGTGAGAGGTAGTAAAGTAAGACTGGTTGACTTCATCCAAAAAGTTTTTCTGTATTATTATTATTTTTCCCCTTTAGATTAATAAATGAACTGATAAATCATGCACTTAATAAATTAATTTATTCAGTTTTATTCATTTAATTTCTTAAAGCTTTGAATATATTGATTGTTACATGGAAAATGAGTCTTCATAATCTTTAAATAAAATTATTCTGAAATGACCTTTTTGGCTAACATCAATTTTGATTTCACTTTGTCTTTAAGGGTGTATTCACACCAGGAAAGTACGCTAGTTTACTTGCTTTGGTCTGGACCAAATACAATGTTGATTTTTTTTTGTTTGGTGCGGTTCGCTTTCACACTGCCCTTTTTTGCAAGTGGACCAGAAATAGTAAACAAAACCACACGTGTGCTAAGGTCATCCATTCATTGGACAGAAGTTCTCAAGCAGGGAAAAACAGGAAGTGCAAAAACAGGCTAATCATGGAGATCTTTCGTAGTGCAATTTTTATTCTTTTACTGATTTAGTGTTATCAGATATCAACGCAATATGAAGATTGGTCTGGACCAAATACAATGTTGATTTTTTTTTTTGTTTGGTGTGGTTCACTTTCACACTGCCCTTTTTTGCAAGTGGACCAGAAATAGTAAACAAAACCACACGTGTGCTAAGGTCATCCATTCATTGGACAGAAGTTCTCAAGCAGGGAAAAACAGGAAGTGCAAAAACAGGCTAATCATGGAGATCTTTCGTAGTGCAATTTTTATTCTTTTACTGATTTAGTGTTATCAGATATCAACGCAATATGAAGAAACTTGTAAGCATCATATGAGACAATGTCATACGATGTTGTAATTATGACTTGCCGAAAATAAAATCTATATATCTATATATATATAATACTTAAAGCATATCACAATGTTAGTTTAAACATTTAACCTATATAAATATGCGCTATTAGGCGCATATCCAATCGTTTGTGTGGAGAATGGAAGCTGAAGCATGCTTCAGGACGTCAGTGGAAACAAATTAAATACGCCATCATTTTTGCTCGGATGGCGAGTCAGGATCATCAACTTCATTGCGACACTGACTCATAAAACACTAGTTTATTAGTAAAAAATTCAAATATCTCCTTGCTATTTTCCCCCAACATAGTAATGGTAATTTTTGTGGCCTATTTAGCATGCTCACGTCACGTTGCTGTGCAAACTCATCATTTGCGTGTGTTTTTAAGCATTGTGGTTTAAAAACAAGTGATTTAAGCCATTGAAACGCAAATAACAGCACTATATGTGCGGGCTGTCTGTTTCTGAGCGTGATTTCTGCAATTGGGTCGGATCGAGGTCGGGTCATATTCACACCTATAACGAACCGGACCAGAGTTTGTTTGGAAGCGGACAGAGACCACCTTTTCAGCTGGGTCTCAGTACGGTTGTTTGGTCCGCACTCGAGTGAGATTGCTGTATTCACACCTGCCAAAAAGGTCCGCACCAAGAGGGGAAACAAACTTGAGTTCGATTCAGTCGAACCAAACAAGACAGGTGTGAATACACCCTAAATAACATAGATAGACTTACTTTTGTTTTTGTGAATATTTTTAATTATATTTAAATTTTATAAAGTTGAAAAAAAAAAAGAAGTTTTTGTTTTTATTTGTTAAAATTTTAGTAATTGTATGTTTTTTTTTGTGTATGTCATATTTGTCTAATTTATTTATTTATATAGATGTATAGTTTTTATTTAGTTTTAGTTGTTTTAGTACTTCAATTTACTTGTATTATTTATTTATTTATGTATATGGAGTTTTGTTTTTATTAAATTTGTTTTTGTTTTAGTTATTTTAGTTCTTCAAACAAAAATGAGAAATGTTGCCTTGGCACCTAGCTAAAATAAAATGTTACATTTTATTTCAGTTCATGTTTATTTTATTTCATGTAATGGAAATGTTTAATTTTATGGTTTTAGTTAAACGATAATATGCTTGATGTGTGATACCTTGAAGAACGAATGTTCATTTGTCTTATAATGTAACATCAAAAACTGTCATTTCCATATAACTCATTTGAGAACCCTATACAGCAAAAATGACTGACGATAAAAATGAACCTAATGAGCTGCCACAAAAGAACCTTTAGTTTTAAAGGTGTAGATGATGTTGATTTCATCTCAGTTGAGACGCCAGCTGCTTCATACTCCACCAAAACATCCTTCAGCCAGATGTCAACTGTCAATCATTCCTTCTCTCTCCCTCGTTTATCTTCAACTGTCCGTTTTTCCTTTTCATGTCTCTATTTCTGTCTCTATGACTCTGGCTGCCTGGTTCTGTCCTCTAGACTACAGAGACTGAATACAGACCGTGTCCTCCAAATGCAACCATTTTAATGACCTATTTTCATTGACCTATAGATTCAGCAGTAGTTCACGCCTCAAAGGTTTCACTCGCTCTTGTTGAATCGATTCATTTGACTTGGAAAGTACAGGTTCTTTATTGTTAGAGATGTTTACTGAGAGACAGTAAATGCTCTGCGGTACGTTCGGTGAGACCATCTGTGGATTTATATCAAAATTCTAATAAAACTTTACAAGCTGTGAGAGCAAACCCCGATCAGGCTCTAGAGATTCGCTGAAGATTTTAGCAGAAGCCTCCATGCAGACAGGAGGTATGAGCACTGGGCCTGTAGGTAAAGCACCCCTGCAGCCTCTACAGATCAGGTCTAATAAAACAGGCTTCAGTTCACCTCCACCAAGACCAGAAGGATCGAGCTGTTTGCAGTACAGGGCATCGACTGGATTTCACCGTGCCGTGAGGTTCTGATGACCATCTGCTTTGTTCAACTTTAAGATCATGTTATACAATCCCTTTTGCAGCCAGCCTCTAGCGGCCAGTTGACGAATTACAGTTTAAGTCACTTCCTTGTTGGCTTCACGAGAGCGAGCGGGAGGTTGCCGCTCGTGTTATACAGAAGACTCTGAAATCTGATTGGATGAACCACATCAAAGCTGTGGTAAAGCAGCAGATTGTGTGTGTGTGTATATATACAGTATATATATCATTATTTTTCAGTTTTACTTTCATTTTTGTTTGAATAGTTTGGTTTTGTGATACTCTTAATTTTTTATTAGGGTTTTTATTTTTAATATGATACTTTTTAGCTTTAGTAAATGTACTGTAGTATAGCTTTTTATTGCAGTTAGTTGCAAACGTTTTGTTTCAGTTGTCAAGTTTCAAATGAGTTTTAGTTAACAGTAACAAACCATTCATTGATTGATTGATTTAGTGTTTGCTTTGAGCTGTATAGTGATGTTGGTGCTGTCTCAGTATGGCTTGTGAGCCTTGTGAGTTCATGCCTGTTAAGATCATGCCTAATAGCAACTGTGGTAATATCACTGTACTCATGGTGTCTAATGACTTCACCACAGACACTCTGACAGAACATCATACAGCATCTTTACCAATTTCTAGAATGTAGTCCGAGTTATTCACATCTTCTCTTTTTTTCTGCAAGTACATGCAGTACGATAAGCTTTGTTGTTGGAGAAACATTTCAAACCTTTCTCAGTTCTCTTTCCCCGACACTACTGTCTTTCTCTCTTTCACTCCGTAAGAGGTGGTTGTCGCGCGCTCTTTCAGCGAAAGCCGTAAGTGGGGGGTTTAAAAGAAGCTGTCGCTTCTACCCAACAATTTCATGCTAATATTCCAGTCACCCACTTTTAGAAGTGAAGCGAGCGGGGAGGAGGATGAGGAAGAGTGAGTGTGTACAGGTGGGCTGTCACAGATAAGGCCATCTTTTGCTGTCGGTTTGTGTGTAAGTGAGAATTTGTTTACTGTCATGCTGAAGAGCGCTGGCTTTGGTCAGGAGTCGCTCCGCTGTCGTCGGTGAAGATAATGTCGGTTCGTTGTTCTAGAGTAGGTTCAGTACAGTTTGTGATGTGATTGAAATATGATGGCACATTTTTGAAAGCTTATCACCGTCTACAGTGGTGTAAGTTTCTTGTAAACATTATGCCGACCAACTAAAAATAAATAAGAAGTCTGGATGTGTTCGTCTTCAAAAAGTGTGCCATCATGAAAAATGAGGGCGAACATAGGGCTGGGCGATATGGCAAAAAATAAAATCTCTCTTTTTTTTTTTTTTTTCTCGCAACGTTTGACTGATTCCAAATAATTTGGATTTTTTTTTCACTACATTTCACTACAACATGATTCAAGTAACATTCATTAACTCTTTCCCTGCCATTTGCAGATTTTGCCAGCTTTCTGTGTATTAGGCACTATTACACATCTTCTGAAAGAGTACAGAATCTCCAGATCAAAACACTGGCAAAGCAGCAGCAGAAACAAGTGATAGCATATATAAGCAGATGCATATGTAAAATAACTCTATGATCCTCACATAAATCAAAACTGCCTAACGTTACTAAATTAATTTTCGAATCTGTATAGGACTGTGAAGCTTTGGGGGTGTTGATGGATGCGATCTACTCCATCTATGTTTTGGTCATCGCTCTGAATCTGGCTGTGTTCTTTCATTTGACATATTGCATGTTCAGATATTATTCATACAAAATATTCTGGGGCCATGCCAGTGTTGTTTGTTTGCTTTCCTACAATCCCTGCCGGTACGAGACTCGAACCCGCAACCTTTGGGTTACGAGTCTGACTCTCTAACCATTAGGCCACGACTTCCCACAATGCTGACGGGGATTATTTGCCATATCGCCCAGCCCTATATGAAAAGAGCTGAAGTTCTATTGCAAGTGCACCACACATGAAATGGCCAGCGTAGCATAAATGTAAAACAAATTCACTTGTTAAATACCTCTTCAGAAAAAAATGCATGAAATATGAAGGCAAATATTGGACAAACTTATCTTAAACGCATCCTATATTTTCAGAAATAATGTCAAATAAGAAAACTGCTAAATGTTTCTTGTATGTAGACATTCAGTTTGACTGTAGACAGTCAAGCCAATTTAAATAACAAAATGACTGAAAGTATAGCACCAGTAAGGCTATTATTAACAGTAAGCATTTTGTACAAACAAACAAACAAAAATAACAGCAACTTTCAGCCTGTCATGCAAGCATAAAATATCAAACATACATGTCAGGTTTTTGCATTCCATTGCGGTGATCTTTCATTGTTTTCTATGTAAGCATGCTTGACAGATGTGTGTGACTGTTGCTTTCGCCTCTTGCATCTTTTGCTGTATTTTAAAACATGGTGCTTAACTTAAAAGAACTTCAGCTCGCGTCTCATAACCTTGCATTTTTATCCCATTCCACCGCCCGCATGTGCAAAACACATTCTGTGTGAAGAGCCGCTCAGTTCATAGATGCAATCGGATTCAAAACCTTGATTTAAAAAAAAAGTTAAATCCTAGCAAAACGTTACATTGATAAAAATCTGAACAATTTCCCAGCCCTAGGAACACATACCCCCATTGCCCTCTTATATGAATTTTCCCCAGTTGTGTTGCTGTTAGGTGATGTTGGCCTGACATTGAATTTTTTTCTGTTGTCTGAGATGTATTTACATTTATGTTGTGGAGAGAGAATTAAGGTGTCTGTTTTCCTGTCATTTGTAATAAGAGGGTTTCAGGCAGCTCTCTAGAGAGGACACTACACTTTTCTGTTTGTTTTAAGTTTGATATTTTCTCCTGCCGTTGAAGATGTGCTTATTGATTTTTGAAACCGTGCATGTCTCAAAATCCCTACAGGGACCGCTATAGATGGCTGTGTGTGTGTGTGTGTGTGTGTGAGAGAGAGTGTGTTGGAGATCTCCGAGACTGTGTGTGCGAGGTGGAGTAATTTGTCTCTTTCATCATCTCCAGGATTTTCATCTGCCAGGATTTTCTCCTTGGAGATATTTTCTTTGTGTCTGCTCACTCTGAGAGGAAACATGCACATCTGTTTATTTCTGAATTTTTGAATCAATTTCTGAAGTTGATATCACTTATGAATGGAATGCCCTGTCTCTGACAAGCACAGTACTTTAAGATCACACTATAAACCCTATGTTCTTAAAACAAGGCAGTTATATTTACTTTCATAATTATAAATGACCATTTATTGTACACGTGTACTTGAGAATTACTTAATTTGGCAGTTTGCTTGTCATTTGTGTATATATTAAACTTGTTGGAGTTTACATTAACTGTGCTAAATGAGTCCATCAGGTCACCAAACTTGTTCAGATTCCTCCCTTTCTCCCTTGAAAGGTTTTCTGTTGTTTTTCTCATGTGAATCATATAATTGCACAGGCGTGATCTGCAGTCAGCAGTATACAACACAGACCTCACTCAGAGATGGTCTGAGACTCGACCGATCCAGTCCGCTGTGAATGATCTGTTTGTTGAGTCTTGTAGAGGGTTGAGAAGAGGAACGAGTTAGGAGAAGTGTGAAAGAAAAAGAGAGAACAGTTGTTCAGAACAGAAATGTTGTTTACCCTTTTGTTGTTGTTGTTGGACCTGTGCCATAGGAACGTTTTAGGAGCATCTGTTTACACTAAGTGCAAATAACCCACCTTGTTGGCAGAGGCTATTTACACTTACTTCACCCACCAGTGTCTGGTTGGGAAGGACAACATTACGTTCTTCTCCCTTTTCCCATCACATATCAGATCACAAAGGTGTTTATTTTCAATAAAAAAAGGAAATATTCAAAAAGTGGAAATAAAGGGTTTATCGGGTAGGTTTAGGGAGGGCTTGTTTGTGCCAGTTAGGCTGCATCCATTTAATAATTTTAATAAATATGATAATTTACGCTCAATATTGTTATTGCATACTGTTTTATAATGTACTACAATACTGAGGTGCAAATATCTGCTATTTTTGCACTAAGTATAAATGGTATCTAACTACTATTTACACGTATTGCAAAGAAAATACTGCTATTTTTACATAGTGTAAATAGAATCTGCCACTTCTATTTTTCCCCCTTTTTTGGACATACTCCATGATATTGCTTTTGTTTTGTTTTTTAACTGTATCGTAGGAATACAAATTTTCATATTCTTTTTGTTATTTTTTTAATATGAGTATGGTAAACATCGAATGCAGTGGCATTTATTAAAGTACCGTTTTTTACGCTAACATAATTTAAGCATAATATTTTTTTTTCTTAAATTAGCCGTATTTAGAAATGTAGACATACAGAAGTGTTGTTTTTTTAACATTTTGACTTACAATAGTGGTCTTTGGACATACCTTTGATACTTTTTCGTATTGACATTTACCATGGTAAACCTTTAAAGTATGTTGTCACCATGATACAACGATTATTTCAAGTGGTAAAACTCTTATGTGTTTAAACTATATATATATATAGTAACGGTAACGGAACCGTTTCGGTACGGGTCTTTCGGTTCGGTACGCATGTGTACTGCACGAATACAGTTTTTTTTATATATTTTTTTTCTTCTCAGGAAATTCAAATAATAAATGGCATTTTGACCGTCTTTTATGTGGCATGAAAGATCGCTGTATAAACGCCTTAGAGAGCCGCTTGCACCGGACCTGTGCAATAATCATGCTGTCTAATCAGCATCTTGATATGGCACACCTGTGAGGTGGATGGATTATCTCGGCAAAGGAGAAGTGCTCACTAACACAGATTTAGACAGATTTGTGAACAATATTTGAGAGAAATAGGCCTTTTGTGTACATAGAAAAAGTCTTAGATCTTTGAGTTCAGCTCAAAAAAAATGGGGGCAAAAACAAAAGTGTTGCGTTTATAATTTTGTTCAGTGTATGTATGCCATTGTACAAAAAATAATGTGCCAAAATATTTGCAAGTTATTTGGAGTACCATGCAAATACCACGGTATGTGTATATGGTAATGAATCAGTACCCATTTATATTTAAGATAAATGTTTATATTACCAGTGTACCACAGCATCGTTCTTCTAGCACCGTCTAATGACTCATGACTTTATTCACATTATTACAGCAAACCACGAGAGAAGCATTTCAGACCGAAATGGGTGAATGGTAATGAGAATGAATAAAGCTGTGGGTGGGAAACGCTGGGTTTTCACCCCACCGAGTTTGACTAAGCAAACAAACTCATTCTAAAGATTTACATTTGAAGTTCAAGAGCAACCATTTTCCTTTTTTCCTCTTTAGTTCCTGCTTCATTTTCATAATTGCTTTTATAGCACGGAAAGCCCAGCTGGAGCTGCAGTATTGCTCCTGTCGTGTGTTTGGGTGTGGAATTCAGGGATGCCATGTTGTCCAAGCGTGTTGTCAGACAGCAGAGACGTTTCATCTTTTGTGGTTTAGCTGTGCCGCTGCTGCTGTGTGTGTGTATGTTGTTAAAGCTCAAAGAGCAAGTTCTCTCCATCTCACGGTAGTAATTACATGAACGCAACAGGTTGTGACTTGTTTAAGTGCTCACGCACACACACAGACACACATTTAGTAATTACTGGCGAGCAATGCCTTGACATTCTTCTCTTTATTTGAACTTGACTGTTTCATTAGTAGTTTGCCCTCTGGGCTCTGGTTAGTACATGAGAAGGAGGAGATGGAGTCTGATCCGTCAGTCATCTACACACAGATCATAAAGCAGATAGTACCTGAGGCAGAGCAAGAGACAGAGAGAGAAAAAGAGACCGATTAGCACTTAAAAAAAAAGAACAAGACGGTTGTAATGTAGAGACTGACAGAGTGAATTATAGATACTGTATACAAGGCTGAGTAAAACTACTGTAATGACACAGCCTGCCCTGAACACATCTTTGCAGTGAATCTGAATAGATATTTTAAGAGTGATCCTCAACCATTTTGACTCGGCCCATGCCCCATATACTGTAAGCTATATTAGAGAGAGATAGATGGATGGATGGATAGATTTTAACGCTCAATTGAATTAGTCTGTTAGATTTTATGCCTATTAGATTTTTATGTCTTTGGAAGCATTTCTAAAACCAGGCACTTTAAGACAAACCTGTCTAGACTAGACTGGGGTTATAAGGGTGCTGTCTATTTTAATTTGGCATGAAATGAAAATTCACCTAAATTCATCTTTTTTAATGCATGTTTTTGGTCTCATTTCGAATGATTCATGCATGCAAATATTTCTTTCAAAAATCATAATTTTTTTATTAAAGTCGTCTGTTGAAATGACAGTTCTCTCTGGTCATGTGACTTCTCCACTCATTTAGTTTGCTTAAACCTTGTACCTTTCTTATGATCGATTACGAGCTCACATTCAGATCTGCCTCCATCCAGTCAAAAACCAATGGGTTGAATCAAGTACCTGCCCTGCTTTTTTTCTTTTTGATAATCCATTTCACTCGTACATCACAACTTCTGTTAAATTGTGATTTTAAAGTTGAAGTTGTTGGCCAAAGGAACTGGAGTAAAGTGAACCCAGTTGCAAAAAAAGTGAGAAATATAGATATACTATGTTTAAACAGGACTGTGGTTTTGATAGTAAACTTACTTTTTAGGCATTATGTTGCTTTCTTTCACAAATGTACTGTAGCATAACGATACGTTAGTATTACTGTATTTGAAGTGCTATGGTGTATTGTGTAAACTATGTAGTATATGTAAGTCTATGGCAATGATGTAGCACCATGGGGTATGCGAAAAAAATAATACCATCACTTTTTGTATGTTTTATATGACTGAAACTGCTGCTAGAAATGACAGCTAATAAAGTAGATATGGTCACACACTCAATACCTGACAAGACAAGTGCAAACATCATTAAACTGATTGATAACTGATTGAATTTGTAGAGTGTAGCTCTAACAACGGCAATTTTGAGACTTAAATTCCCAAGGAAAGGCTCTTTGAGTTTTGAAAAGAAAGTCAAGATGTAACCACAACCTAGGGCTGGGCGATATAGCTAAAAAATTTATCAACGATATAATGTTTCATATCGTTCGGTATCGATAATTATTGACATTTTTTATAACCTTTTTTAAAACAGAGCAATAGAAAAAATAAAAAATTTAACAACTGTATTTTTAAATTAACCCAATTTATTGAGACAAACAACAAATATTTTTTGTTTTAACAGTCAAACACAAAATAAAAATTAAACAAATATCTCATTTCTAATGTTTTATATGCAGATTAAATAGGTCTTAAGGAGACTTTTGGCTTGTCTCCTGAGGCCACAGGAGGGCGCAATGAGCAAAATAATGCAGCGCATTAAATTGTCAACGCAAGGAAATGACTGTCTATAAAAAAACGTGCATACCGTCTAAATTAACTCACATAAATCAAACATAATTTCGTAAATTGCATAAACAATTATGAACAAAACCGCAACATGTGTTTAGGCATTGCTTAATACAAAGACACAAATCTCCCATCACGCAGATTGCCTTTAAAAACAAATGAGACGCAGTGAAAAGGAATAAACCTCCACAAATTTGTGACGCATTTTCTAAAAGTTTAAACTGTTTTAACTTTGCATGGCTTTCTATACATCTCTTGTGTGCAGCAGTCATATTTGTCCATCTAAAAAATGCGCTGAAAATGCGTTCTGTGTGAATGGCTTGGTTTCGGTTTTAACCTAATCAAGATAATCACCTAATTATCTAATCACCTAATCTTCTACGCATTGAGCTACTATATTTCTCTAATATTTTGAATGGATAACGCAGCAACTGTGCGTCTTGTAGGCTAGACTAACAAAACATTAAAATGCAAAACCGTCACTTTCATCACCGCATCTCGCGCGC